>NC_090228.1:19960198-20255198 GCF_024489055.1 Chanodichthys erythropterus
TTGACGCAATCATGGGCAGCAACAGTCAATTCTGTGCTATAGGTTTAATGTTATATTGCTATTTATAATTAAATAAATACATATATTTATATTTATTATATTGCTTATTTCAAATTTTATAGATTTATTTGAAAAATTACCAAATATACTTGGACATGAAAGTCTTGTTAATGATCTTCAGTTTTGTTCAAAGTAATTAAATCAACAGATTGTTAATATCTGAAGAATATATATGTATAGTATTTTAGGGTAAAAAGTGTCCCTTTTGTTGAGGCTAAAGTTGGCCCAGTTGTTGACAAAGACATGGTTAGATTCAAATGGTCAATATCATTATCAAGTTGGGTGTCCACCATATTTATAATGAAGCCATCATATATAAAAATGCATGTTCACGCAAAAATGAAAATTCTGTCATTATTTACTCCTCATCAAGTTGTTTCAAACCTGTATAAATGTCTTTGTTCTGCTGAACACAAAGGAAGATATTTGGAAGAATGTTTATTACCAAGCATATCTAGCCCTCCATTGACTGCTATAGTATTTTTTTTTCTACTACGGTATTCAATGGGGGGGCGAGATCTGCTTGGTTACAAACATTCTTCCAATTATTTGAATATTATATTTGAATAATATTAGCAGAACAAAGAAATTTATACAGGTTTGGAACTACTTGAGGGGGAGTAAATGATGACATTTTCATTTTTGGGTGAACTATCCCTTTAAGGTGTGCCTTTAGCCCCATTGTACTCCATTCAGTGCCTGATAAGAAATGACAGAACAATGCTTAATGGTGTTTTCATTCTTAAATCGTAAAAATATGTTAATGAATGTCATTTAAATTGCATATTGCATCAATTTATCAAAGCTAAAAATGTTTAAAAACAACATCACTTCCTTTGGGTAGCATGTTAATATCTATGTTAGCATGCCACTAACTTCTTAAGAAAAGCTCTTTTCATTAGCTAGAACAACAGATCACGGTAACTTGTCTTTTATATTGAGGCAACATGCTAAAAAACACTCAGAACACCCTGACAACCATATAGCAACACCCTGGCAACTGTCGCAGCAGCCTAGCATTGTGGCAGTGAACTTTACACAGGCACGCACCACATATTCTTCATAAATGCCAACATTTTGTCATCTAATATGAGAAGAGCAGGCTGATTTGATGTCAGTCTTGGCTGTGGGGAAATGGTTGGATCATTAAGGATTTGTGTTAGTTAGGAAAACCGACAGGAATGGACAAAATTCTTTTCAGGATGCTGGTGACTCACCTCCATTCATATTTAATGTGTCTGAATTATGTCTGAATAAGCCTCAATGAATATTCTGTGAAAAGACTGACTGAAATCTGTTATAAAATAATATGGTAACACTTTACTTAAAGCCTTTGTGTTTAATGCATTATAAAGGAATTCATAATGTACGTTATAATACATTATGTATTTTCATAAATAACTGTAACTAAAGTTAAAATACATTATAGTATTTACAGATTCCTTGGTGCACCTGACATTGGTTGTTTGTCATGTGATTTAATGCATTTTACTTTGTAAAAGCATAACATAATTATTATAATGTATTATAACTGTGGTTATAATTATTCATGAGACCATACGATGCATTACACGGTGCATTACATAATTAATGCATAAAAAGTGTTTCTACAAGTTTTTTAAGGGCAGCAGAAACAGCAGACTCTGGAGATGCTGGGATGAAAGTTTATATCACAGAGAATATAACTGTAGCACAGTTGAGAAGACATTATGCATAAGATGAAGCAATATGAAGCCTGCTGGGAAACAGTATTTAAACGCATATGTTTGTAAGGAGACTATAGAGAGAGATTCTGTGGTAGATGAGAGCTGATAACAATACTTATGAATTCCAGTGATAATAGAAGCATCTGTGTGTGCTCAAATGAAATCACACACTGATACATTTACATAAAACTGTGTTCATCAGTGGGATTGAACAAGAGAAGAAAGCAAAAGAAAATTAGAGTTCTCCACAGGCTGGTAATTTGGTGGCTCATGTTTATGTTAATTTACGGAAGCGTCTGTTATCGTCATCGTTATTTACATCCCTCAGGAAGTTTGTGTTATGGCCCAGAGCTTTAGCTAAAGCACGAATGAAGAGTTCAAACTTTGCAGCAGACGGATAAAGTGTGTGTGAGATGAGAAATGTGGGCGTCATATAATGTTTATGGAACAAACCTGTGTTTCTTATCTACAGTTGTAGAAAGTATATTTAGTAGATTTCAGTTGTAGATATTATTTAACCAGGAGGGGACATGTTAGGTTCACTTACTTTTGTGGGAATGTCATATTAACTTGTGGGAACGTGATAATAAGTTGTGGCCACAAGATCATTTTGTTGAGGTAACGACATCCTAATAGCGTGGCCTCGAAATCTTATGTTAAGGGAACGACATCTTGTGGTTTATAAAATCTTCAAAGATCACATGGGCTCCTCTTTTTACCCCAGTCATAAATGACTTTATTATTTGTTAAAGTTTCCCATTGTTTGTTTTTTATTGCTTTGATTGGAATATTAAAAAAAAAAAACGGGACTTTATTTGTGACCTAACATGGATTCGCTTGACCTTTTGTATTTTTTAAGGCATCGCAACAGGACTATCTTGCCAAAATTGAGCAAGACAAGGTAAAGTTGTGATTTTTTGATTGTTTATAAATATGTAAATTTACAGTAAGAGGCCGTTTTAAAACGTTATGTATGTTGAGTCTCATATTACGGTGACTAGTATTACGGTTCACTTAGTTTTCTAAAGGAAACACGAAAATAAAGTTGAGGCCACGAGATACTAAAGGGGACCATAATGCCCCTTTTACAAGATGTAAGTCTCTGTGAATGTGTCTGTGAAGTTTCAGCTCAAAATACCCTCATTTATTATAGCTTGTCAAATTTGCCCCTATTTGGGTGTGAGAAAAAACATGCCATTTTTGTGTGTGTCCCTTTAAATGCAAATGAGCTGCTGCTCCCAGCCTGCTTTCCAGAAGAGGGCGGAGCTTTAACAGCTTGTGCTTCGGCTGCTCAACAACAAAAAAACTGGACAATCTCACGCAGCCAAAATTACGATTGTCAGTAACTGTGTTCAGCCTTACATTGTTCAAACTGAAGTCGAACACTGATGGAGAGACTCAGGAAGAACTTTTAGAGTGCATCTGGACATTTCTGAATGGTTAATGGATAAACTGATGTAGCTGCTGTGGAGTTGATTCAACTCATCGACTAGCATCATGTTAATCTTTTGTGCAAATCCAGCATTGACTTGACCCTCGTTTCTGAAGCAGTCTGGTTTCACATAAAATGACGGCATGGTAACAACACTCTACTACAACAACTCTTCCTCTTCTCTAAAGCAGCCCAACATGGCCTCACCTCCTTTTGTTGCGTGTTCTTGAGGGCAGGGTTTATGTAGATTTTAGTGTTAGTGATGTCACTAACCCAGGAAGAAGCTCGTTGTAGTCCCTCCCAGCCGTTTGTTGTAGTCCTTAAACAGAGAATTCTTTAAAAGAAAATATCTCCCTTTGCATTGAACTTTGATTGTCGTAACTTTGCAGATGTTGTTTATGCTCTAACAGCAACATTACACACTAACTACAGTTAAAAAAGTGAAATCATAATCAACCACCCCTTTAATTTGTGGGATCGTCATATTAACTTGATAATAAGTCATGGCCACAAGATCATTTTGTCGAGGTAACAACATCCTTATGTCATGGACAAGCAATGTAAAGTCGTGGCCTCGAAATCCTATGTTCCGCGAAAAATATATTTATCTTGTGGCCACAACTTCTTTATGTTTAGGGGAATGACATCTAGGCCTATTTCCCATGGCCACGAGTTAAATGCATAAACAAACCTGCGTGATCAAAGGCTTAATGGACAATAATATATATAATATGTAATAACAAGCTAGAGGCAGTTCATTACAGTGATTTTACCACGGTCAAGAGGAGTTATTATGCGCAATGTTAAGATGGCAGAAACAGAATTAAAAAAGGTAGCAATTTTTAATATATAATAAATGTGTTCATATTTGGAGGTTGCTAGTTTGTTCCAAAGTTGTTGTTTTTTTAAGTATCAAAAAAAAAAAAAACTTCAAGAGATTAAAAATTCAGGCAATTTATAATTAGTAATAAATGACCGAGAAATGACTGGGCCTTCAATATCACCACGGTAAATTAGTAACAGCTGTGCCTACATTTAAAATTCACAGTGATTAACCACCATCCTCTCTTTTTCTTTTTCTGCTCATGGGTTGTGATGTCTCAGTCTCTCCGTCTCTCTGTGTGAGTGTGATAATATCTCAGGCTCTCTTTAGGGACCGCTGGCTTTTGCAGTCTATAATGAGTCACTGGGGGCTTTTGTGGCTCAACATGTGTGATACTGTAAATCCTCACAACACTTTTTTTATCCAACACCAGTCGCAATGAAGAGAAGAAAAAATACAAGTGTTTTCATTTGAAAGCTTCCATGGATGTCCACACTGGCTGGAGTGTGTGTCGAGCTTGAGCTGTTGTGTTAATTTATGTTTTGTAGACTTGTGCTTGACTTTCAGTCAATCATCCAGCAGTGGTTTGAAACCACTGAGACCGTGAAGAACTGGACAAAAGAAGATTAGGATGTTTTGCTGGGTGGGTTAGAGAAGAAAGACTGGGATGTGTTGGATATTGAGGAAAACTATGTACCCCACAGAGACCATCACATGTAGCTAAACATCTGCTGACGTTTGAGATGGATTTCTGGAAGACCAGGGATTCATTCAGTTGGAGAACATGGAGGTGGTGAAGTCTAGTAATTCACCCGAACAGACATATTTACACCTGCTAATACCATTAAGTGATCCAGTCACAAGTGGTCAGATATGAATGCAGGTATAAACAGGTTTATTGCCAGGTTCTTGATTATATTCTTTCATTGTGGGTATCTGATCATCACAGTGTGATCCTGAACCTCAAGTTTTTACACAGTTATATTATAATAAGGCTCAGATCCACCTGGGGACTAAAACATAATTCACAGGTGCATGTCCCCAATTCAGTCAAACATGCAGTGAGAAAATTTAATTGTGCCTTCAAGTGCTAATAAGATGTTTATTTTCTAAGGGACATCACCTCAGCACAAAATCTGTGCTGTGAAAATCCAAACAGAAGTCAGGTAACATACGAGTGCAAAGGTGTTAATGAAGGAACTTTTCAGCTCCAGACTTTTTACACTTGTGAAAATAAGCACAGGATCTGAAAACTATCTTGGACGTGCCAAAGGGTCTTTTGATGATTTCAGATGAGGTGTGTTGAAGTACAGCATCACAATTTGAAGCTTTAAACTTCACTTCTCTTTAATATTCACACTTAAGGCCACTTTCTAATGACTTATTCAATCTTACTAACTTAATACTGAGGAAAACTGTGGCCTATAAGCTAACTGCTAATATGCTAACAAGCTAATGTAAACAATTAGGGGTACATTTACAATATAACATCACTGCTTAACTACCATAGTATGATGCATCTTTGAAAAAAAAATCAAATAGCTAGTCACGTCTGTTTCCCAAACCCACACTGTCGCAAACTTGTCCTTCAACCACGTTGGTTAATAATGTCAAACAGGTGATGGAGTAATAACTCCTTTTGATTATTGTATTATGCTAGATCTTTTGCTTTAAATTACAACATCTGAAGACTAATTCGCTTTGAATATCTTGACAAACTAAAATACGTAAATGACATTTGTATCTAATCAAAATGAAAGATATAGATTTTACTGAATATCAGCTTGCTTACATTGCTCAAGATAAGGATTTATTTTAAGTCCAGATGTCATACAAACAAGAATCTATGCTTCAAACCCAGACTGTCCTTTTCAAGCACCTTATTGCGACCTATATTTACGTTTTAAAGTCATGCGCCCTCTAGCTGGCATAAAAATAATGACAAATAATGTCGTGTTACATCTGTCATCATGAAATGACGTATGACTGTCGTTACCAATCAAAATGCGTGTTCATTTAAATGCAATGTGTGGACTTTTTACACCTTTTGTCCTATTTCCAATTAGCAAATTTATGAACGACTAAACCGACCCTACCCCTAAACCTACCCTTAGTGATACCCTATAGTGCATATACACTATGAGCACATGCGTTCCCTGGCATCGAACCCACGATCGCATGATCACATGATCACATGATTGCATATTGTTGTATATTGCAATGCTCTGCCAATTGAGCTACGCAAAACCTGAAATATGACGCAGATAAAAGGGAACAATGCATTAAAATAAAAGTGTCCTGTTGTCGATAGGGGCGCAACTTTAGCTAACACTCATATGGGTCGTATTTCATGCATTAAAATAAAAGTGTCCTGTTGTCAATAGGGGCGCAACTTTAGCTAACACTCATATGGGTCGTATTTCATGCATTAAAATAAAAGTGTCCTGTTGTCAATAGGGGCGCAACTTTAGCTAACACTCATATGGGTCGTATTTCATGAATTAAAATAAAAGTGTCCTGTTGTCGATAGGGGCGCAACTTTAGCAAACGCTCGTATGGGTCGTATTTCATGAATTAAAATGAAAGTGTCCTGTTGTCGATAGGGGCGCAACTTTAACAAACGCTCGTATGGGTCGTATTTCATGAATTAAAATGAAAGTGTCCTGTTGTCGATAGGGGCGCAACTTTAGCAAACTCTCATATGGGTCGTATTTCATGAATTAAAACGAAAGTGTCCTGTTGTCGATAGGGGCGCAACTTTAGCAAACACTCGTATGGGTCGTATTTCATGAATTAAAATGAAAGTGTCCTGTTGTCGATAGGGGCGCAACTTTAGCAAACGCTCGTATGGGTCGTATTTCATGAATTAAAATGAAAGTGTCCTGTTGTCGATAGGGGCGCAACTTTAGTAAACGCTCGTATGGGTCGTATTTCATGAATTAAAATGAAAGTGTCCTGTTGTCGATAGGGGCGCAACTTTAGTAAACGCTCGTATGGGTCGTATTTCATGAATTAAAATGAAAGTGTCCTGTTGTCGATAGGGGCGCAACTTTAGCAAACGCTCATATGGGTCGTATTTCATGAATTAAAATGAAAGTGTCCTGTTGTCGATAGGGGCGCAACTTTAACAAACGCTCGTATGGGTCGTATTTCATGAATTAAAATGAAAGTGTCCTGTTGTCGATAGGGGCGCAACTTTAACAAACACTCGTATGGGTCGTATTTCATGAATTAAAATGAAAGTGTCCTGTTGTCGATAGGGGCGCAACTTTAGCAAACACTCGTATGGGTCGTATTTCATGAATTAAAACGAAAGTGTCCTGTTGTCGATAGGGGCGCAACTTTAGCAAACACTCGTATGGGTCGTATTTCATGAATTAAAATGAAAGTGTCCTGTTGTCGATAGGGGCGCAACTTTAGTAAACGCTCGTATGGGTCGTATTTCATGAATTAAAATGAAAGTGTCCTGTTGTCGATAGGGGCGCAACTTTAGTAAACGCTCGTATGGGTCGTATTTCATGAATTAAAATGAAAGTGTCCTGTTGTCGATAGGGGCGCAACTTTAGCAAACGCTCGTATGGGTCGTATTTCATGAATTAAAATGAAAGTGTCCTGTTGTCGATAGGGGCGCAACTTTAGCAAACGCTCGTATGGGTCGTATTTCATGAATTAAAATGAAAGTGTCCTGTTGTCGATAGGGGCGCAACTTTAGTAAACGCTCGTATGGGTCGTATTTCATGAATTAAAATGAAAGTGTCCTGTTGTCGATAGGGGCGCAACTTTAGTAAACGCTCGTATGGGTCGTATTTCATGAATTAAAATGAAAGTGTCCTGTTGTCGATAGGGGCGCAACTTTAGCAAACGCTCGTATGGGTCGTATTTCATGAATTAAAATGAAAGTGTCCTGTTGTCGATAGGGGCGCAACTTTAGCAAACGCTCGTATGGGTCGTATTTCATGAATTAAAATGAAAGTGTCCTGTTGTCGATAGGGGCGCAACTTTAGCAAACGCTCGTATGGGTCGTATTTCATGAATTAAAATGAAAGTGTCCTGTTGTCGATAGGGGCGCAACTTTAGCAAACGCTCGTATGGGTCGTATTTCATGAATTAAAATGAAAGTGTCCTGTTGTCGATAGGGGCGCAACTTTAGCAAACGCTCGTATGGGTCGTATTTCATGAATTAAAATGAAAGTGTCCTGTTGTCGATAGGGGCGCAACTTTAGCAAACGCTCGTATGGGTCGTATTTCATGAATTAAAATGAAAGTGTCCTGTTGTCGATAGGGGCGCAACTTTAGCAAACGCTCGTATGGGTCGTATTTCATGAATTAAAATGAAAGTGTCCTGTTGTCGATAGGGGCGCAACTTTAGCAAACGCTCGTATGGGTCGTATTTCATGAATTAAAATGAAAGTGTCCTGTTGTCGATAGGGGCGCAACTTTAGCAAACGCTCGTATGGGTCGTATTTCATGAATTAAAATGAAAGTGTCCTGTTGTCGATAGGGGCGCAACTTTAGCAAACGCTCGTATGGGTCGTATTTCATGAATTAAAATGAAAGTGTCCTGTTGTCGATAGGGGCGCAACTTTAGCAAACGCTCGTATGGGTCGTATTTCATGAATTAAAATGAAAGTGTCCTGTTGTCGATAGGGGCGCAACTTTAGCAAACGCTCGTATGGGTCGTATTTCATGAATTAAAATGAAAGTGTCCTGTTGTCGATAGGGGCGCAACTTTAGCAAACGCTCGTATGGGTCGTATTTCATGAATTAAAATGAAAGTGTCCTGTTGTCGATAGGGGCGCAACTTTAGCAAACGCTCGTATGGGTCGTATTTCATGAATTAAAATGAAAGTGTCCTGTTGTCGATAGGGGCGCAACTTTAGCAAACGCTCGTATGGGTCGTATTTCATGAATTAAAATGAAAGTGTCCTGTTGTCGATAGGGGCGCAACTTTAGCAAACGCTCGTATGGGTCGTATTTCATGAATTAAAATGAAAGTGTCCTGTTGTCGATAGGGGCGCAACTTTAGCAAACGCTCGTATGGGTCGTATTTCATGAATTAAAATGAAAGTGTCCTGTTGTCGATAGGGGCGCAACTTTAGCAAACGCTCGTATGGGTCGTATTTCATGAATTAAAATGAAAGTGTCCTGTTGTCGATAGGGGCGCAACTTTAGCAAACGCTCGTATGGGTCGTATTTCATGAATTAAAATGAAAGTGTCCTGTTGTCGATAGGGGCGCAACTTTAGCAAACGCTCGTATGGGTCGTATTTCATGAATTAAAATGAAAGTGTCCTGTTGTCGATAGGGGCGCAACTTTAGCAAACGCTCGTATGGGTCGTATTTCATGAATTAAAATGAAAGTGTCCTGTTGTCGATAGGGGCGCAACTTTAGCAAACGCTCGTATGGGTCGTATTTCATGAATTAAAATGAAAGTGTCCTGTTGTCGATAGGGGCGCAACTTTAGCAAACGCTCGTATGGGTCGTATTTCATGAATTAAAATGAAAGTGTCCTGTTGTCGATAGGGGCGCAACTTTAGCAAACGCTCGTATGGGTCGTATTTCATGAATTAAAATGAAAGTGTCCTGTTGTCGATAGGGGCGCAACTTTAGCAAACGCTCGTATGGGTCGTATTTCATGAATTAAAATGAAAGTGTCCTGTTGTCGATAGGGGCGCAACTTTAGCAAACGCTCGTATGGGTCGTATTTCATGAATTAAAATGAAAGTGTCCTGTTGTCGATAGGGGCGCAACTTTAGCAAACGCTCGTATGGGTCGTATTTCATGAATTAAAATGAAAGTGTCCTGTTGTCGATAGGGGCGCAACTTTAGCAAACGCTCGTATGGGTCGTATTTCATGAATTAAAATGAAAGTGTCCTGTTGTCGATAGGGGCGCAACTTTAGCAAACGCTCGTATGGGTCGTATTTCATGAATTAAAATGAAAGTGTCCTGTTGTCGATAGGGGCGCAACTTTAGCAAACGCTCGTATGGGTCGTATTTCATGAATTAAAATGAAAGTGTCCTGTTGTCGATAGGGGCGCAACTTTAGCAAACGCTCGTATGGGTCGTATTTCATGAATTAAAATGAAAGTGTCCTGTTGTCGATAGGGGCGCAACTTTAGCAAACGCTCGTATGGGTCGTATTTCATGAATTAAAATGAAAGTGTCCTGTTGTCGATAGGGGCGCAACTTTAGCAAACGCTCGTATGGGTCGTATTTCATGAATTAAAATGAAAGTGTCCTGTTGTCGATAGGGGCGCAACTTTAGCAAACGCTCGTATGGGTCGTATTTCATGAATTAAAATGAAAGTGTCCTGTTGTCGATAGGGGCGCAACTTTAGCAAACGCTCGTATGGGTCGTATTTCATGAATTAAAATGAAAGTGTCCTGTTGTCGATAGGGGCGCAACTTTAGTAAACGCTCGTATGGGTCGTATTTCATGAATTAAAATGAAAGTGTCCTGTTGTCGATAGGGGCGCAACTTTAGCAAACGCTCGTATGGGTCGTATTTCATGAATTAAAATGAAAGTGTCCTGTTGTCGATAGGGGCGCAACTTTAGCAAACGCTCGTATGGGTCGTATTTCATGAATTAAAATGAAAGTGTCCTGTTGTCGATAGGGGCGCAACTTTAGCAAACACTCGTATGGGTCGTATTTCATGAATTAAAATGAAAGTGTCCTGTTGTCGATAGGGGCGCAACTTTAGTAAACGCTCGTATGGGTCGTATTTCATGAATTAAAATGAAAGTGTCCTGTTGTCGATAGGGGCGCAACTTTAGTAAACGCTCGTATGGGTCGTATTTCATGAATTAAAATGAAAGTGTCCTGTTGTCGATAGGGGCGCAACTTTAGCAAACGCTCGTATGGGTCGTATTTCATGAATTAAAATGAAAGTGTCCTGTTGTCGATAGGGGCGCAACTTTAGCAAACGCTCGTATGGGTCGTATTTCATGAATTAAAATGAAAGTGTCCTGTTGTCGATAGGGGCGCAACTTTAGCAAACGCTCGTATGGGTCGTATTTCATGAATTAAAATGAAAGTGTCCTGTTGTCGATAGGGGCGCAACTTTAGTAAACGCTCGTATGGGTCGTATTTCATGAATTAAAATGAAAGTGTCCTGTTGTCGATAGGGGCGCAACTTTAGCAAACGCTCGTATGGGTCGTATTTCATGAATTAAAATGAAAGTGTCCTGTTGTCGATAGGGGCGCAACTTTAGCAAACGCTCGTATGGGTCGTATTTCATGAATTAAAATGAAAGTGTCCTGTTGTCGATAGGGGCGCAACTTTAGTAAACGCTCGTATGGGTCGTATTTCATGAATTAAAATGAAAGTGTCCTGTTGTCGATAGGGGCGCAACTTTAGCAAACGCTCGTATGGGTCGTATTTCATGAATTAAAATGAAAGTGTCCTGTTGTCGATAGGGGCGCAACTTTAGTAAACGCTCGTATGGGTCGTATTTCATGAATTAAAATGAAAGTGTCCTGTTGTCGATAGGGGCGCAACTTTAGCAAACGCTCGTATGGGTCGTATTTCATGAATTAAAATGAAAGTGTCCTGTTGTCGATAGGGGCGCAACTTTAGCAAACGCTCGTATGGGTCGTATTTCATGAATTAAAATGAAAGTGTCCTGTTGTCGATAGGGGCGCAACTTTAGCAAACGCTCGTATGGGTCGTATTTCATGAATTAAAATGAAAGTGTCCTGTTGTCGATAGGGGCGCAACTTTAGCAAACGCTCGTATGGGTCGTATTTCATGAATTAAAATGAAAGTGTCCTGTTGTCGATAGGGGCGCAACTTTAGCAAACGCTCATATGGGTCGTATTTCATGAATTAAAATGAAAGTGTCCTGTTGTCGATAGGGGCGCAACTTTAGCAAACGCTCGTATGGGTCGTATTTCATGAATTAAAATGAAAGTGTCCTGTTGTTGATAGGGGCGCAACTTTAGCAAACGCTCGTATGGGTCGTATTTCCTGAATTAAAATGAAAGTGTCCTGTTGTCGATAGGGGCGCAACTTTAGCAAACGCTCGTATGGGTCGTATTTCATGAATTAAAATGAAAGTGTCCTGTTGTCGACAGGGGCGCAACTTTAGCAAACGCTCGTATGGGTCGTATTTCATGAATTAAAATGAAAGTGTCCTGTTGTCGATAGGGGCGCAACTTTAGCAAACGCTCGTATGGGTCGTATTTCATGAATTAAAATGAAAGTGTCCTGTTGTCGTTAGGGGCGCAACTTTAGCTAACACTCATATGGGTCATATTTCATGAATTAAAATGAAAGTATCCTGTTGTCGATAGGGGCGCAACTTTAGCAAACGCTCGTATGGGTCGTATTTCATGAATTAAAATGAAAGTGTCCTGATGTCGATAGGGGCGCAACTTTAGCAAACGCTCATATGGGTCGTATTTCATGAATTAAAATGAAAGTGTCCTGTTGTCGATAGGGGCGCAACTTTAGCAAACGCTCCTATGGGTCGTATTTCATGAATTAAAATGAAAGTGTCCTGTTGTCGATAGGGGCGCAACTTTAGCAAACGCTCCTATGGGTCGTATTTCATGAATTAAAATTAAAGTGTCCTGTTGTCGATAGGGGCGCAACTTTAGCTAACGCTCCTATGGGTCGTATTTCATGAATTAAAATTAAAGTGTCCTGTTGTCGATAGGGGCGCAACTTTAGCAAACGCTCGTATGGGTCGTATTTCATGAATTAAAATGAAAGTGTCCTGTTGTCGATAGGGGCGCAACTTTAGTAAACGCTCGTATGGGTCGTATTTCATGAATTAAAATGAAAGTGTCCTGTTGTCGATAGGGGCGCAACTTTAGTAAACGCTCGTATGGGTGGTATTTCATGAATTAAAATGAAAGTGTCCTGTTGTCGATAGGGGCGCAACTTTAGTAAACGCTCGTATGGGTGGTATTTCATGAATTAAAATGAAAGTGTCCTGTTGTCGATAGGGGCGCAACTTTAGCAAACGCTCCTATGGGTCGTATTTTCAGGGAAGTGACAAACGACCTGTATAGGCGTATTGGTTGGAGAACATGTTGTTCTAACCACAGGTCGAGAGCTGTTGTCAAAGCTGCTTGCGAATGTTCATTGGAACTACGGTGTTATGGAAACCCCAACTCATTGAACTATGCTGATAACGATGGAACTTGCGACCATAGTTGGCTAACGATGCTTTCGGGAAATAGCTGTAGCTGTAAACTTCTGTGGCAATTTCAGATAAATATTCAGCATTTAAATACAAATTACAAGATCTATACAAAACCCTAACTTTGAAAAAATTAAACAAATGAAAAATGTTTATCTACTTTTAGAATGCTAACATGCTAGACTTGCTACCACTGTAAATGCATTCATACTGTATATACAGTAAATGCATTACCATAAACATAATTTCATTCTTTTTACAAACTGAAGGATGAGACAAAATTATTTACTGTGGTAATAAATAGAGCAAATATGATGTCAATAGAGCTGCCATTGTATTTAACCCAAAAGAAATTCCTATAATGCAAGTTTGAAAGAAGATGTGGATTAGCATCTCTTTGTTAGGTGGATTATGGAGCTGTTTCAAGAGAATATCAAAGTTTCGTATAAAAGCCAGCATGTGTTTTGAGTACAACGGTGTGGAAGAAATGTCTTTTTCTGTGGAGTTTAGACACCTCCAAACAGACTCTGGACCCTCTATGAACTTTAATGAGATGGCAGTGGACATGAAACACACAGAGGAGTGTGAAATACATTCAAACTGACCTTCTCTGTTTTCCTTTTGTTGCAGCCAATGTTTCTGTCAGCACATTTTGCTAGGCTGGCCTAAAGCCTCAAGTGAGGTGTTACACTGCATTTACAAAGGTGCCAAATCCCCCTGCATTCTGGCAGGTTGTCTAGTGCTCAGCTGAAAACCCGCCTGAGGGGCAAAACAGGAAAGAGACGCCCCCTACTCACAACACAGCTTTGCTATTGATTCCTGGAGCGGCTCTGCTTCTGAACGCCTCTGCAGAAGACCGCAGCACTCAGAAAACACGTTCATGTAGGAGGAGACGTTCAAAAGACCGTGGCTTTGTCTGCTCTGAACAAATGATCTCAGGAAAAAGGCGGACTAACAGATTTCTACCTGTATGTTTCATATTTCTGAAATCCGATGACACGTTGAGAGCTAGCCTAGCCGCGCAAAAACAAAATGCCTTTGATTTTCTGTTTATGATGACAGAAATTATGCTTTAATCTCTCTGGAATTAGTATTTTCTCCCATTTCTAATGGATAGATTTGGTTTTTACGCATCTTTAGTAAAAAAAAAAAAAAAAAAAAAGCAACAATAATATATTAAATAGATGCTACAAGCTCAGGACTTTTTTTCTCATGTCCTGAAATTGCAGATGTTTGACACTGATATTGTTCTCAACTTGAGAAACTTTATTACAATCTAAATGGCAATACTGCTTAACACCCTCACTACACACACTCAAACTGACAGTTCAGCATTAAAATTCAATTCTTCAATCAATTCTTGTGCTGCTAATACAAAACAATAGTAGGATTTCAAAAACGGATGAGAGGAGGTATTGAATTATTCATCTCACTCTAACAAAAAATTAAACTAATCTGTCTGCCAGTGACACGCGCAGTTTTCTGTGACGACGCAGACGGGTGCCAAACAGCATGTGGCGGGTTAGCATGGGTCACTAATAATAAATTAAATGCTCAGTTAATAACAGCTTGACAGCTTGTGTACGTGAACATGATGTGAGATTTCATTTATAAAACAGTGTTGTCTTACTCTTTATTGTCCTGCTTAAAACAGTCTAAAACAGTTTGTTGGTCTTATAGCTGACTGGCCAGTGAAAACCGGCAAACCATTTTAGGATGGTTTAAGCTGTTTCTTTTAACAGCAGTGGTAAAGGCAGACATCTAAAGACGTGCTAAGTAGTAAACTGTTCACATCCTTTGGATAAGTGAGGAAATCCTTTGGGTCTTCATGCTGTTTTGGGGCGCTATGACAGTCTTTAGCTGTCTAGCTCTGCTTATAATCTCCAGATGGTCTATTCTTCTGTATTTTTTCCACAATATCTTAAAGTTTAAACTCATTTTTTTAATAAAATGGGTTGTCTTCTCTTCAGATGCAGAACAACTGTAGCATCTTTTCCTCTCTGAGATTGATCTGATCATTGGAAAACTATTAAAGCATTCTGGGAGGAGATTCACTTACTGTTTGGGATTTTTACATTATTCAGCATTGCAGTATTCAGCAAACAAACCGGCCTCTGGGTATTAAAGGTGTCCTAGAACCAGTTTTTACAAGATGTAATATAAGTCTAAGGTGTCCCCTTAATGTGTCTGTGAAGTTTCAGCTCAAAATACCCCATAGATTTTTTTTTATTAATTTTTTTAACTGCCTATTTTGGGGCATCATTAACTATGCACCGATTCAGGCTGCGGCCCCTTTAAATAACGCACTCCCTGTCCAGTGCATTTACAAAGTTCATACAGCTAATATAATCCTCAAATGGATCTTTACAAGATGTTCATCATGCATCCTTCGAATTATGTGAGTAAAGTGTTTATTTGGATGTTTACATTGGATTCTGAATGAGTTTGATAGTGCTCCGTGGCTGAAGCTAACATTACACACTGTTGGAGAGATTTATAAAGAATGAAGTTGTGTTTATGCATTATACAGACTGCAAGTGTTTAAAAATGAAAATAGCGATGGATCTCTTGTCTCCATGAATACAGTAAGAAAGGATGGTAACTTTAAGCACATTTAACAGTACATTAGCAACATGCTAACGAAACATTTAGAAAGACAATTTACAAATATCACTAAAAATATCATGATATCATGGATCATGTCAGTTATTATTGCTACATCTGCCATTTTTCGCTATTGTTCTTGCTTGCTTACCTAGTCTGATGATTCAGCTGTGCACATCCAGACATCCTGCTCTTGTCTAATGCCTTGGACATGGGCTGGCATATGCAAATATTGGGGGCATACATATTAATAATCCTGACTGTTGCGTAACAGTTGGTGTTATGTTGAGATTCGCCTGTTCTTCTGAGGTCTTTTAAACAAATGAGATTTATATAATAAGGAGGAAACAATGGAGTTTGAGACTCACTGTATGTCATTTCCATGTACTGAACTCTTGTTATTCAACTATGCCAAGGTAAATTCAATTTTTGATTCTAGGGCACCTTTAAGGTGGATTTTCTGCACTGATGTATAAGCTCATGGAAAATCCATATTAAAAGGTCAGTTTACAGATGGTGTTTAATTTTCATGCAACAACCTGTCGCATTTGACATATAGCACACTACCTTTTGTTGAACAGCTCAGGATTCTGGATCTTGGCATCCATATCATAGACAAAGTGCTCTTGGGAGATGGAGACACTGTTGTCAAGACTGTCATTCTTGCTGATGGTGACGACAGGGTAGCCCATCTGCAGGGTCCAGCGGTCCATGACCTGCGTGATGTTGATGTCCTTTCCCTCCCGCTGCATGGCCTGCGACACAAAACATCATATCAAAACACATCATACACAGATCACCATGTGTGGCATCTAACAGCTCAGAGTAGAATAGATTGTGTCTGATAGCATCAGTTAAGTGGAAGTTGGGTTGGTGGGCTTTAGGGACCACCGAATTAATTCAAGTTTGATGCCTTTAATGGGTTCTTATGCGCATATTTGGACTGATTCAGGTTTTCATTGTCATGCAAAACTAAAACAGATCTAAATAGAAACCCATCCAGTACTTTTAATTAAAAACTCTCAATGAATAGAAAGGTGATTAAAATGTACTGTTCTTTTACACCACACACGGGGGAACTTCACAAGGTTATCTAACCTCTCTATACAAGCGCGACGCTTGTAAAGGAACAGAATTAGATTTATAAGTCTGATTTCTTCAGAGGAAGCTGCTCTCCTCTTATTTTAAAGAAGTAAAACATAAAATTGGATCTCATGGCTCATTAATGAGGAAAGCTCGTAATGTGACTGAATTTTATCCCTGGGGGAAATATACTGTGTTCACTCTTTCTACTTGTTCTTAGAATATCTGCTATAAATGCCTCAGCACAATGGACAACTGGCAGTTTTCTGTATGAATTGTTTTCAAAAGCTCTCTGTATGCATGAGGAACGTTTTAATGCTTTATGGAGTTTCATCTACTTTTCACTTTTCAAATGGATATACATTGTAAAAAATAAATAAATAAATAAAATTTATGGTAAAAAAAAAACGGCAGCTGTGGTTTCCAGAACTTTACCGTAAAAAATATGGTAGCAACATTTTAGGTTTTACGGGGCAGCACTTAGTTTACTGTCTATTTTACAATTCAAAACTGTATAATTTAAAGGATTATATTAATAACTATAGTTCATATGTGTTTATTTAGGGTGGGTGACAGGAAATCATTGGAAAAACCTTTGAGAAAAAGTGTTAAACTGTTCTCCATATACATCACATATTGTAAAGAGTTTGGTCAAGGAAGATTTGGAACAAAAAACTTGATTGGAGAAAAAAATATTCATAATAAATATACATATTTCACTTATAACTGAAATGCATGGACTATTTTACTTAGTATTTGTGTGTAGTGTATTTTTATGGTTATAAGAGTCATGTTGTTAGCAACAGTAACATGAAATTCTACTGGAATGTGTGTTTCATATAAAGAGTATTTGTACACTGACAATGTAAAGTCAGTATTTTTAGGTTTTCATTTTAGTCCTGATGTAGCTGTAGACAGTGAGGCAGTTTGCTAGGTTTTGGATCAAAGCTTCATTGATATTTCCAATCATTTCCATTCACCGCATCCTAAAGAGGTGCAGCATTTCATATTTACTGGAGCTAATCAGTAGTTTTGCATGAAACCGGTGGAGAGCTACAGCACAGAGTCAGTGTGTTGTGGAGACCCGTGGGATTGGAAGAGAAATGTGGCGGGCAGAAACAAAGTGCTCTGTCAGGCTCTCTTGCATTCTGCAAACTACAACTTGACTAGATCAGTCAAGCATGTGAACTTTCAGTATAACTGGGACCATCCTGCTTATAGCAACTGACTATGATCATTGTGAGTATTCAAATATTAGACTAAGCTTGAATAAGATGACTTAGTGATTGAGAATTAATTAGGGTGTAGGATGTGATATAGAAAATGATAAGTTAAACCAGACAACTTCTCACATCTGTCAATGACTCAGGTTGTTTACCATGTGAATATTGAAGAAGAGGCTCTGCAGAGCCTGATGACGCAGCTGATGTTCTTACATTATGAATCATTTTCTGTATGACGGTTTTCAGGAAGCCTTTGCACTATAGTGGAAATAATTAAAGGAAGTGAAGGCCGGTCCGGCGATGGGTCATGAGCATGACAAAGGGCTTTGTGGGTGCTAAGCACTGCCAGATTATTGCAGCAAATTGGATTTCATGAATAGCTAATGAACACTGCACATATCAGTATTCATTAGATGATGGGCTGTCATGGACTGTTAACGTAGCTAAATTCGTCAGTGCCTCACAAACACGGTCACTGAGAGGATATGAGGTCCTGGTTTGGCCCCTTCACATGAATACACCTTTAAATCCTTTCTGTGCAGAAAGAGAAAATGAAGAAGCAGTCGACCATCAGCCGGCATTTAGGAGAGTGATGTGAATGACAAAACGCTTCATACGGTGCTGATAGCTGCTAAATGTCCTGCTGTTCCATTACAAACTATAATAACCTCAAGATTACGCTTGAAAGTAATCTAATTAAAGTCATGACACTTTGTGAGATGAGTACTGAGAGGACTTGCTGAGAGTCATCTGACGTTAAAAGTGCATATCTGCTCTGATAACTTGAACCCAACGCTAGACTTCACTGTGATTATGGATGTTGGCTACGATATTTCTTAACAATGGCCAGCAGTTCCCATCGCTCTCGGTGTCTTAAACTTTTTTATGTCCTCTTAAAAAGCTGAAATCTTACATATTAGATAGTTAAGGTTGTACATTTAATCTGTATTGTTTACAACTGCACTGCACAGGTGAGTTAGCATATTAGCATCATGTAGCGCCACACGTCCAGCCTTAATTTATATTGTCATCTTACCAATTACCTCTGAAGCTGTGCTTAATTATTTATATGTGGGATATCCTTACTTGATACATCCGTCTATGACGGTGTATGAGGTGTATGAAAATGGAGAAACAAAATGGCAGTGCTAGCACTTGTTTTGCATGTGTGTGATTATAATCAAGAAACAATCATATATATTGTTTTTTTAAACGGGTTTTATTGTCATTTAATAAAAGAGATTTGCATTAGCATTAGCATTGAAGCTTTATCTGTCCCAGTAACTAAACTCAAGGAATTATGGGAAATGAAGTCCGACAGTAACTATATGGTTGCTAAACCTTCTGTGGTACTATAAAAGATGTAGTGTAAATCGCGGGAAACATACCTGATTGTTTTTGTCAGGAGGAAGGCAGTCATGCCAAACCCAATAAAAACTGTATTTTTGATGCCCGAGTAACGCACCTAAATAGGTCAACTTTCCTTCAGCAATAGATCATTTTTAGATTTTTCTTGGGTTATTCTCGGCTACACCTGAGCTGAAGGGCAGATGATCGTGTTTAATCTGAGAGACTCATCAGGCTTGTCAGCAATTATGTGACACTTCACTAATCGGTTCTGATAAGACTCATGTAATTTATAAGTTAATTAAAACCACCAGAATTAGCAGCAGCAAGACTTTGAACATTTACATTTAGCAGGTTACAGCCATCAGATTTTTGGATCAATATGTGACCCACAAACTTGGAAAATGTTTTCATATTAAGTGAAACCTCAAGTGTAAAAGCAAAACTATCAAACACAACCCAGCTTGCGCATCAAACTCCTTCCCATGTGGCATTTCCATAAAACCCTCATGCGTTGATGTGAGTAGGTGGTGTATTGGCATGAATTTGTGCACCGCTGATGATGTGAAGTTATATAATGGCCTCTGACCTACATGAATCTCTGAGCACCTGCCTGCAGGAGACGCACTGGGTGAATTTAAGTAGGTTGAACACAAACAATTTCACTCGTCAGCTCGCCACTCACTGATCCCAGCAATGATTCCTGCTCATGGATGGAGGTCTCACGCCCAGAAGATGCTTAAGATCTTACCTCAGAGAATTTGTTCCACAAGTCATCTCTCGCCGCGTTCCCATACATGTGCGTCATCAAGTAATCCTGCAAACAGACAGAGACAGATCAATATTGGAAGAGAAATAAAATGGACTCAGACAGGAACGGTCAACTTGGGAAACCAAATAAGCCCAAACAATAACATTACTAATCTGCTCAATTCAAGCTGAACATATGTAAATTAGCAGCAGATGTTTGGGTGTGATTGGCTGTCAGTTCAAGGAGGACCATAAGGAGGCCAATTAGAGGCTGATTATGTTGTTCAAGTTGATGCTGCATCAGCGAGTCACAGAATGAGTAACATACAAATCAGAAACATGATTTTACAGGAGTTTCTTTCAAGATGATGGTCAAATTATGCATATTGAAATAAACAATAATAGGGGAAAATCATTAATTCATTCAGTGACTAAAAACTAAAATACTTATACAAAGAAGTACTTTGAAGAATTATGTGCCATATCATAGTTGTATTTACATGATGCTCCAAGATACTTCCCATGTACCATTACCTAGATCTAGTAAACATGGTACTTTTATTAATAAGTAATAAGTAAAAAGTGAGCTTTGCAAAGAAAGGAAACACCTCACCATAAGTCAGCAAAGTAAATAATGATAAAATCA
Organism: Chanodichthys erythropterus; assembly: GCF_024489055.1. Classification (NCBI taxonomy): domain Eukaryota; kingdom Metazoa; phylum Chordata; class Actinopteri; order Cypriniformes; family Xenocyprididae; genus Chanodichthys; species Chanodichthys erythropterus. Next base: position 19,981,024 of record NC_090228.1, read on the forward strand.
AAAGTGCTTCAACATCAAATATGCATAGAAAAGTGGATGTAATATCTGTAATGTTGAGTACTATTGAAGCTAAGACACTGGTGGGTGTTCATTTCACTGCAAAAAAGACTTTAATCTGTTAAACATAGGCAGCAGTTGTGGCAAACGCTACATTATCAGTGTGTCTGTTCTGCCCTGCAGTCTCAGTCATACAGGTGGTGAGCGACATGAAGGAGTCTGATCCTGGAGAGCACATTTACATTCATCTGATAAGAACATCTGGTGGGAAGCCTTTTCCCTGCTCTAGGAGATTCATCGATAACTCTCGAGTGACCATGAGCGATAAACCCGTCAACTGTAATCCTCTTCCTGTTGCTGGAGTCAAGAGAACAGCATGTTTTCTGTTAATTCTAGGGCATGTGACATACAACAGACTGGTTTCTAACTTTCATTTCATCTGTGTTTTAAAGGAATAATTCTCTAAAATTACAAATGGAGAGATTTTGTAGAATGTCTATGCTGCTCTTTTTACATCAAAAACAAATAATTAGTGGCTGTCAAGCTTAAAAAGACAAAAAAGTACCATAAAGCACCATACAATTAGGCTTTATGAATATATTTAAACTCTTCTGAAGTCATAAGAAAGCTTTGCGATGAAAAGACGAATGTTTTTCCCATTTTCAAACAATGATACCAGCACTCAGAGTGAACTGTTCCTTTGATAATGCAATTATTTTAGCCTTTGCTTCATGAATCAAATCAAAATGGGCACTTGTTGAAATGTGGACAGGCTTCATGCTGAGAGGTTTGAGCAAATTGCACTGGGATCCTGAAAGTGTGACCCAATCCAGCTGGCCTCAATCTCTCTACATGCTCTGCTGAGCTCTCAGAGAGTCTGGGATATGAGTATGGAGCCAAACCAGATTCATGTTACCACCCTGATGAATCTGTTTTAAACCAATGCAATTACTCTTTCTCTCCCCCTTTTTGCCCTGAAGCGAAGTGACAGATTTCATATATACTGTAGATATAATATAATGTATGTTTCTAGAAGCACTCATGCTTCTATAATGATTGATAAATGTATCAGGGCATATTAAACTGTTGTCCATTCTCTTTTGGTAGGTATAAATGCTGAGGCAGTTTGAATTCAAATGTTGCAGTAAGAAATACCCATTCCTCTCATTTGCATACATTTGCATAGCAGCGAGGGACCACCCAGAGCCATTTTATGTTTGTGTTGACATTTTCCAGTCTGCTTGGCCTAAAAGTGTGTATTTTAATGACTGTTTTGCTACCCACCACTGTTTAGTGACCAAAAAGCTCTTACAGAGAGACAGGAAAAAGAGAAAAACACACATAGTGAAATCATAATCGCATTAACAGCTTTCAACTGTCTACATAGACATCTATGTTGTTAGGCAGTAGGGTACACTAACCTACATGAAACCTTATGTGACTGATTTAAAGCATTCAACATAGTGTCTCACTCTAAAAATGCTGGGTTGTTTCAACCCAAATTTGGGTCAAATATGGACAAACCCAACCGTTGGGTTAAAAAATGCGTTTAAAAATTTAACCCAATGGTTGGGTTTGTCCATTTTTGACCCAAACTTGGGTTGAAACAACCCAGCATTTTTAGAGTGTATATGAGAGTTGACTAGCACTAACCGTCAGTCAATTACAGAGACTGGTGTTGCTAAGTTAAGATAATGTGACACTGTAATGAGAATAAACAATACACAGCATGGGAAATTTGAATTTGGAGACAATGTTTAAAGGTCCCATGACATGCTACTTTTTGGATGCTTTTATATAGGCCTAAGTGGTCCCTAGTACTGTATCTAAAGTCTCTTTCCCGAAATTCAGCCTTGCTGCAGAATTTCAGCCATTATGAGCCAGTCCAACAATGAGCTTTCCTCAGGACTAGGGCTGTCAAACGATTAATCGCGATTAATCACATACAAAATAAAAGTTTGAGTTTGCATAATATATGTGTGAGTAATGTGAGTAATGTGTGTAAATAATATGTATATATACACACAAATTAATGTATATATTTAAGAGAAATATGTTATTTATGTACAAAAAATGTATTTATATATAATATAAATTATATAAAAATATAAATAAATACATATACTTGTAAATATTTCTCAAATATATAAATGGATGTGTTTGTATTTATATATACATAATAATTACACACAGCACACCCACATATATTAGGCAAACTCAAACCTTTATTTTGTATGCGATTAATCGTGATTAATCGTTTGACAGCCCTACTCAGGACGTGCCGTTTCTGGGTCTATAGCTTTAAATGGTAATGAGGAGGAGAGAGGCGGGGCAAGGTGGAGGGTGGGTGTGGCCTTAACCAGCTTGCGCACTAATGTTGACAGTGGATGTATCGCAATGGCTCGTAGACACGCAGTCGTTCAAGCGTTTCAATTTTACCCAGAATCTGGTCCGGATGGAAAAGCACCGGATGAAGAAGTTGCAACTCAGCGGCTACAGCAGGATGTCTCCGAATGGTTAGTTTAAAACATTGTGTCTGGATACGGTACTTTAGTTTGTTTATGTATGCTGTTACAGTTATTATCATGTAGCTAATGCTAGCCTACATCGTTGGCTCTTCATATCAGCTGTAGACACTAACCAGCGCAACTAAATTAGTCAGACCTCTGCCATTATTACAAATACCTTTTCAGATAGGTGCCATTGTGGAAAATGTGCTACCATGCCAACATCATTTATTCGTTTACATATTTTATATTTCATATATCTTAAAAGTTTTTACAATCTTATTACAATTACATCAAGCTCTGCAATCTGGAAATGTGGATATCGCGTGCGCCAACAGCAGAACAGTTATAAAAACAACAAAGAAATGTACAACACTCGCTTTACAGTGTGTGTATTCACACACATACTTGATGCTGTCTACCTTTACATTAGCGACAGTAACTGGGCTGTATTGGCCCAAGTTGAGGAAACAGTCGTTGGTGAAATGTGTGGCGCAGACATACAAAACTTTGGAAAGTTGTATTGCATTACCAGAGAAAATAAAATTAACCCAGTTTTTTCATAGGCTCGGATGAAGGAACTAAAAAAATACTAAGGTGTTCATTTGTACATCCAGACACTGAGCAACTGCCATGCTTTGCTCGTTTGCAAGCCATCACTGTAAAATGCCCACCGTTAAATCAACTCTGCTCAGAGTACATATGGTCCCTCTCTAAATAGTGTTAAAGTAACACTGAAGCAGAGTTAAAGTTAATGAGATAATTAAGCAATTAATAAGGCTGTGACTGAAGTCAGTTGTAGTTCATGTGTTTCTCTTTTCTTCAGTGATTCTGCTTGTTAACAGCAGGTGTTCATCACTAATGCTCAATCATCACTTAAATAATTGCTTAGTTTTCTCATTAACTTTAATTCTGTTTCAGTGTTATTTTAACACTATTTAGAGAAGGACCATATGTACTCTGAGCAGAGTTTATGTAACTCTGGAGATTTTGCTGTGATGATGTCTCTCGAGGGACGACATATAGGGAAGATTCCAGATTGGGCCATCTGAGCTTTCATTTTCTCAAAGGCGAAGCAAAATACCCAGTGCTCGGTTTACACCCATCGCCTTTTCTAGCCACTGGGGAACCATATGCAGGCTAGGGGAATTCATATTAATGTTAAAAAACCTCATAAAGTGAAATTTTCATGCCATGGGACCTTTAAATGAAATATATTTACAATTACGCCATCCTACATCCTATGAATTTTCAATGTTTCAAAGCACACTGAGGCTGTTTTTAGCCAAACTATGTTATTTTAGTAGCCAGCATAATGCTGTTCTACCTTTCGGAAAAGTCTGTACTATATTTATATTTGTATTTATGACGCCGAAAAGTCCGTCTAGTTAGATGGGTTCAGATCTAAAGGCGCACTTCATAACTAAACAGATTCCATTGGGATGGTTGTGTGTGTAAGTAATTTCATGTAATTAGCAATGGCTAGTTACTCTTCTGACACTCTTCAGGACAGCGTAATATCCTGAACGTCCCTTCATCAGATATTATAACCACATTCAGTTTTGGTTCCTCATTCTGCTAAGGCAAATTACTTACCAAGGGAGACAAAAGATTGATCGCTTTCGATATGTAAATCCCCTGGAGCTAAAACACGAGTTTTCTGTGAGAGCCTTCATCACAACAGTCAAAGCAGATCATAAATAATTCATTATTCATCCTTCTAAATGAGTTCCCTCAAAAGTAATACAAGAAGAAATATGTCTACAATTTCTCTGCATATGAAAGTAATTTTGAGGCAATGGAGGTAGATTGTTTGGTGAGGTGTTGTGTTTACCTCTTCTTCCCATCAATCACACAGAGACAGACAGAGATACTGAAAGTTCCCATATGAGAGAGAGAGAAAACAGTGATAATGAGGCGGAACAGCCAAGCCAGAAGGGACTGCTGGGAGAAGAAGAGGAATATGGGAAAAATGGATCTTCTCTGTGTTCAAGAATGTTGGGAAATTGAATCAAGGAGTATCTGGCTATTTCTTCTGTGTTCAGAACGAATTATTAGCCCATAATATCCACAGGGATCTGACGAACTGTCATTCTCCAAGTCAGGATCCCACTGAGAGTGAAAAACAGGACTATGAAGCCCTGAATCCAGGGAAGAAGCTTCCCGCTGTTCCAAAACACATCCAGAGGATGAAGATGGAGTGTAATATGCTGAAGTTTATTTCTCCAGGGCAGTAGCGCACTTGTCCTCTGCTATTCATAGGTCAAGCATTTCAGCTTTCTAGCCGGAATGAATATTTCCAACATCCCATAATATGATCCATCTGAAAGTGGCTTTAAAAGCGATGGGCAGTGTGTATAAATGAGACGGGAGCGCTTCATCACTCCAGTAGCTGTATGAGCCACAGAACCATTCAGACTTCATTTATGACTCCCACTATTCTTTTATAAGAGACATTCATCCGACGGCCTCACCAGTCCATCCGCCATTTACCAATAAAGACGCCCTCATCCTCACAGAGAGAGGGAGGGATGGTAAATGCTGATCCGGGTGGGACTCCAGCCCGTCTGCTGCTTCTGAACTGTTCAGCATTCACGGCTGTCTGCTGCTTCAATTATGCAGAGACACGAGGAGGAGAAGAGATGCCACACAGAGCAAAAGACACAGAGAGAATGAAATGAGCTTCAGTGAACAGAGAAACACAGACAGCAGATGAGAGAGGAGAGATGGATCCCTGGAAGAGGTGTAATGTTGTATTTTTCCAATTAAATACACACACTTGCAGATCTAGAGGGGTTTAGGAGTTCATCAAGCAGAAACTATGGTTAATACAACAAAAAATTCAGAGAATGAATTAATTAATTAATTTTTTTTTTCATTTAATTAATAACACTTTATTTCGATGGTCCACTTTATTATACTGTATTACTAGTCGACTGCTTAAAGGGTTATATCCCAGGGGTTATATCACCCCAAAATAAAAATTCAGTCATTAATTACTCACCCTAATGTCATTCCACACCCATAAGACTTTCATTCATCTCCAGAACACAAATAAAGATCTATTTGATGGCAGAATGCTGTCAGATTTCCTTCATAGACTGTCTTTGCAATGACCACTTTGATGCTTCAAAAAGTTCATAAAGAGATCTGAAAACTAATCCATATAAATCAAGCGGTTTAGTCCAAATTTGCAAAGGCAGTCTATGGAAGGAAATCTGACACAATTCCAGTATGAAAAATATGTTAATTTGTCTTCTGAAGAAGAACGAAAGTCCTACTGGTTTGGAACGAGATGAGCGTGAGTAATTAATGACAGAATTTTCATTTTGGGCTGAACTAATCCTTTAAAATCTGCTAACACTTAATTTGATGCTCATCAAAGATGAGAAACATTCTACAGACTATAAGTAACTTTGCCACTACATGGCAACGTATTCTAATAACCCGAATCCTAACATCTAACCCAGTGGTCGCCAACCCATCGATCTTTATCACTGTTCCAGTAGCTCGCGAAAATAACAGAAATATGAGTACAAAAATACATTACATTTCTCCAGTCTTTGTACTGTATTTTTGTATTTATGTTTATGTTATTTTCTGGAGCTACTGGGACAGACAGATAAAGGTAAATAGCCCACATTATGTCTGAGTCAGTAAACGGCCGTTAACAAGTGGCCAGAGACGCAACACGAAGAGGAGAAAATTCTGTAACTTAGCAGGCAGAGCAGCTCACTGTTCACGGTGCTCGAAATATAGGAAGAAAACATAAATATCGAATTGGGGGCGAGGGATTATGAATTCATCTCTAAAATGCGATCAGTCTTCAGGAAGATTTCGATGGCAAAAGATTTTCTTCTTACCTCCGAATAGGTTGTTTGCAATCACGTGGTTCTGGTGACACGTGAAATTCCGGTGGAGGGCAAGCAGTGAAAATTAGAATGGAAGACATGGGGAAAAGTCCTTTCTTTGCTGGTTTAGAAAGGTATAAACAGAAAATCACAACATATGTTGGACGCGATCCTTATGTTATGAAGAGGAGCGACTTTTCCGCTGAATTAAAAGACTTTCCTGCCATCGATGAGGCAGATATAGAGGATGTGAATATGGTGACATATTATGACGTGGTCATATGGGAAAGTGAATATTTACAAAAACAGCATTTAAACTAGTTACATTTACACGCTTCCAACAAATAAATGGATCGACTTCTGTCAGCTTGTTGAACACATTTATTTTATTTGGACATTTTCTGCCATACGATGGCTGAAGCAGCAGCGTGTGACACTGTTCTCATGGTAACCAGATCAACATTGGAACAGAATACTACAAAACTGTAGTGAAAATACAAAATTATAATTAAATAGGATAAAATATCTTCTCCTCCCTGCAAACGATAGCATGAAGAATGTGAATATTTAACCAAAATAAAGGCAAGCAGGTATCCATATTCATTAAAGTATCAGCAGACGCAAAACGCTATAAAAGGCGACAACTTTTAAACTTAAAAAACAAAATAAGTTATAAAAAACGGTATAACTTATGTAAACACCTTCTGGGTTCTTGATTTTATTGATTTGAGCAACCATATACGACGCAAAACATGCAAATTTTGGATTCCTATTTAGAAACATCACTCCCTGCCCTCCAGACTCATTCACGCTGCTGCTGTGACGTCATGTGCAAACAACCTATAAAGTAGCTAATTATTAGCGCATTTCAGCTTTTACAGCGGTAACCAAGGAAACACTGTATCACTGCTGCTCCATAAGTGCCACCTGCTGTCAGAGAGTGAATCTGCGTCTCATTCAGCCTGCTGTTTTTGTTTCATGCTTTTTTTTTGTGTGTGTGTAGCATTTATAATTTCACAAAGATAAAGTCAGACCGTTCTGTTTTTGCTTTAAATCTTGAAATTAAATCTAATTCAAATAAAAAACAACTGCTCATGCAACGTGCGTAGCATCTTTGTTTGGATTGTGATAAAAAAAATAAAAAAAAAAGGTCAGGGATCTTGGGCTTAAAAAGGTTGGTGACCACTGATCTAACCTAACAGTCTACTAATACTCTAATGAGAGATAGTTGACATGTAGTCGCAAAGTTACATAGCCTACCTGTTAGTAGTACTGGACCATCGGAATAAAGTGTGACCTTTGATTTTAATCAAAATCTTTCTATACATTTTTCAAAAATATGAGATAAATCACAAATTATTTTATTGTGTTCAATTTATTTATAAAAGCTAAAAAAATGACATTAAGAAAGACATAAAAGATTTTACAGAAACCCCTACAATGTCATATATTGATTTACTGATTAACCAGAATTTAAATTAGGGATGTCCCGATCACGTTTTTTTGCCCTGGAGTCCGAGTCCGAGTCATTTGATTTTGAGTATCTGCCGATACCGAGTCCCGATCCGATACTTAATAGCCTACATAAAAAAGAATAAAGAAGAGCGAAAAAACAGATCCAGGATGCTTTTCAGGTTTTTCAGGTATTCGGTTTTCAAATAGTAATCAAATATAAAATATCACTGCATATTATCTTTACTGTATAAAATAAATAAAGATTAATCATTATTGAAGTTACAAAAACTATTCAGTCAAGAGCAGTGAGTGATTTCTTTGTTGTTTGTTGTTTGATTTAACATTAAATACAGGCAGCAGGAATAGTTGTTTTCCCTTTAAGACATGCACGATCCACTACCTATACTGCTCCACATGCGCTGTCTTTCTCGACTAATATACGTTCACTTAAGACATAACCGACTATGTTTGCTAGGATACTCGCTAGGACGGGCATGTTGACATAATGTTTGTATGAATTTGTCTGCTGAAGCGCAAGACTTGAAAGAGAACTCAGTATTTGCGCGCTGACTGGAATAAGCGTGTGCGCGCTTCGGATGAGCGCACACAAATCTTCTCACAGCGCGCGCGAGTTCTCTTTCGCGTCTTGTTCTTTAAGGTTTAAATCAGCAAGGCTTAAAAGAGTTAGTTTAAATACAGACAGCAACGTGTGCAACGTGTGTCAACACCCGGGTGATGACGGCGTAAATGACTGTACATGAGAGCAGACGGCACTCGCAGTTAACAGTTTACAAAGAGTGACTGTTTTGTCCACGCTTTCTGATTATCGTTGTTGTAACGTTTTGTGCATCCATCGACTGAAACATACATTATCTGAACTCTGTCTGTATTCCACGTTGCTATTTTAAACAAACCATATTAACCAATAGATGCGTCGTCATTCGAGATGGACCGCAGTGCAAGTGCGGTCCGTAAGTGGAGAACCGTTGCACCCCTAATACATATATATCCGCCGGGGCGTAGTTTGTGGGGGGGATGGGGGGAGGTAACCCCCCCAATATTCAAATGCTTCAGTTACAACCCCCCCAATATTTCAACATAAAAATCACCATAGATCAGATGAAAAATATGTAGAATTAATTTATTTTGAAGCAATAATTTCGTTTCTACTGAAATATGAGTTCGTCATAATAAATTAGAGAAAAAAATACCTCCCCCTCCATTGAACCGATTGGTAACGTCCAACCAATGCGTCTCGCACTTTCACCAAAACAACGCGAATGGCGCTCTACTGTTTGAATGAGAGAGTACGGGTAGCTCAAAAAATGAAGAGAACCGCTTCCCAGCCGACTATATTAAACTGCTGGTCAAAGAGAGACGTTAAAAAGAATAAAGTATGTACTGAGAAGGAGGTATGAGAATATTGTAATAGCTAGGTACACTCCACATATATTTTAGCTAGCTAGTCCATTGCAATTCAGCCATAGCTAACAGTGTAACTGCAACCAGTTACCAAAACAGCCGTCTGTTTTGTTAGTTCATGTTTTTTAATAGTGTCTGTATTTATCAATGACAAAAGTATTCACATCGGTGTTTGTTTTCTTCCTAAATTAATCTGACTTTTGAACGAATTGGCTGAACGAACGATTTAAGTGACTGACTCAAAAAAAACGAATCGCTGCCACCTACTGACTGTGTTAATATTTAACATAATTTCTTTCTTTTTAGAATTACAGTTATGTTAGAATTTGATGAATGATTATACATAAATTTCATAAAGTTATGATAGATAGATAGATAGATAGATAGATAGATAGATAGATAGATAGATAGATAGATAGATAGATAGATAGATGGATGGATGGATGGATGGATGGATGGATGGATAGATAGATGATAGATAGATAGATAGATAGATAGATAGATAGATAGATAGATAGATAGATAGATAGATAATAAATTATCCAATAAACGTTACACACAAAACAGATTATTATAAAAAAAAAAAAAAAAAAAAAAAAAAAAAAAGACAGCATACCAACGTTCAACCCCCCCAATGTTGAAACCAAATCTACGCCCTTGTGTATCCGAGTCCTGATCGGGAGGTAATGTCCGATTCCGATCGAGTCTGAAACCACATGATCGGGCCCGATTTCCGATCATGTGATCGGATCTGGACATCCCTAATTTAAATAGAATTGATTGGCACAATTTCTTGATTTTACACTAATCAGTATATTGGTGTACCACAGGTAGATATTGGACAAAACCAAACACACTAATTTATAGTCATATCCAAGATATGTGAACACGTGTGCATTAGACACATGGTCAGACGTGTGTTTGTGCTGCAATACAGTATAAAACAATATAAAATGTGCAGCTGTTACATCTGTAAATGAAGCATTAAATCTGCAGTTCTGCAGAAAACATGACCTGATTGTGCTTCCAGCCACTAAGAGCAACATTAAACCACAGTGTCAAAAATAACCCAGAAAGAAACTCAGAAACTGACAGATTTTTGACAGCGACTCAGTCATAAAGAAATGACATGCAAAGATACGGGTGTTTTGAAAAGTGATTTATTTGGATCTAGAATACGAGGAGTCTTACACCTCTGAAAGTATAAACTTACATGTCAAAGAGAAAGGGATTTGTACCTTCAACTAATTTACATTTAACATTCATTCGTTTATGGATTTACTCTCACTGAATTCAGAACTGCAGCTTGTTTGTTCACAGCCAAAACCACTTTTCAGGATGTAGTTTCATGTAAGCAGCCATGTGGTGTCCACAAAACCATTAATACTGTCTAATAATACATCTAGAGATCTGCTGTTCACTTCTGAGGGGCCTGAACTGGTAGACGAGACGCAGGAAGAGCTTTACAGAAGATGATCGTGTGACTAACAGTACAACTCCGTTATCTTACATCGACACAATACAAGACACTTGTGCTTTAATACAGCTGATGTGTTTCATCTTGATGAATCTATGACTGTAAACCAGTTTAACACAGAGAATGATTCTGAAACTTCTGATTGTGAGTATTTCAGATATGAAATTAATTTCTGGCACGAACATGTTCAATTGCTTGCCTGATTGTGTTGCTTTCACCTCAAGCTTAATGGCAGCGCGTGACACGACAACAATCTGTTGTAGCTCTAAAGATAAGATGTAAAACCGACACGGTTGAATAATCTCTCAAACGCTCATAGCAATAACATATGTGACACTCAGAATAACCTGAAGGGGCTTGAGAAACGAATATTTGTTGTGATAGTTTTAAACGGGAAGATTTATTTGTAGCACATTCAGATTTTCTGATTTTTTTTTAGTGACGATGGAGAAAAAAATGAGAAGTTTTATAGGTATTTTGCCACAATCCTGTTATGAAGCTGAATGTATAATTCATACATAATGTAGAGCCTTATATACATATTCACAAGACATTTTAGGAGTAAAAACATGAGAGTGAAATCATCCGTGTCCACAAAGAGAGAAGATGAAAGAAAACAATTGACTTACATTGAGGCCTCTCTGGAATAGCATCTGTCCCATGACGTTCGCCAGCATACGGATCAGAGCGGCTCCCTGCAGACACACAATAAACTCACGTTCAATAAAGAACACACGGCTTCTGTTCACATACATACAAAACCCAACAAAATATACATAGTAAATGTAAATATACATATATAAATATACATTCTGTAGGGTTTAAAACGCAGAAATGTGAAGCTTGTATTTTTATCAAAGCACTTATATGAATTCTGTACATAAATGTGTGTTATATTTTGAACAGGAAAATTGTCAAAATCATAATTCTAGTGGTGCGACTGTTCAAAGCGGATGATCTTCTGAACTTATGGTTATGAGCTACTGAAGTTTTTTTTCCCCTATTTACTTGCTGGAATTTTTTGTAAATTAAATTAAATTAAATTAAATTAAATTTAATTTAATTTAATTTAATTTAATTTAATTTAATTAAATTAAATTTAAATTACATGACATTAACATTCCTGTACACCACCGAAAATGTTTAACATTCTGTAATAACAGTTCAGTTATTAATTATAGCATGGTTCATTTTCTAGCAGGTCTGCTTGTTCATCTAAACAAGGACTCCATGACACTTTTTTTCTGCTGTTTTATGAGTCTGTATCTTTTTTGATTTTGAGTGACTTTGACATGCTCATTTGAGAGCATCTAATTCCCATCCCTCCCTCCACTATCTGCGTGATGAGTGTCACTTCATGTTAGCGCTGGGATGTTGTGGGATATCAGAGTCCTTAGAGTGTGAGGAGGAAGTGACGAGGGACGGCCGGGTGTCAGGGTCACTGCAGTGTGACTGACAGAGTTCATAACATCACAGAACCTGTGGGGAAACGGGGGAGGGGCTTAAGGAAGAGCAAGAGCCAATCACAAACCAGCTTTGAGCTGACTGACAGCTCAAGGGAGAGTTGAAGCAGAACTGAAATCTTCATGATTTTATCTGCAATTGAACTCTGATAGAGGACAAAGATTTTTTCTTCACTGCTTTTTGTGATTTAATGGCTTTCAGATGTTCAGGATGAGAGGATATATTTGGGTGCTGTAAAGTGTGTTCCAGTGAGAAAGAGGTAATTAAATAGATGTTGTATGGTCTAAGATGAAATGTTTATTGTGCCACATAAGTCTCCAGAGGACACAAAACCTCACAATCTCTCTGTGTAACAGTTTCCGTCCTCGACTTACTACAAAACAAGCTTTTAATTAAACTGTTTTTCTTGTGTATGTGAAGAGGCTTATAACAGCACGACTCAATTTACAATTCACAAAGATAAACTGAGAATTCTTTACTTGGGAGAAAAATAAAAAGCAAACTGAGGTGTTTACTGGACTTAATAAAAGATAAAGTTAACAGTGAAGTCTGCACATAATTAATTGACTGATTAGACCGACGAAACTGTTGTTTTACAAAGTCATTGTTTCTCTTCTACTGTCTTGCTGTATAAAAGAGAAGTGCAATTTGTTTATTCATGTTTACTTTTGAGTACACTCAAAAAAATGATTCTAGCTGCTTGTTCAGTTTATTTAAATAAAATAAGCTGAACCAACACAAATCTTTAGTTTTTTACTTAATTGGCATTTGCACTCAATTGTATTATGTTAAATGAAATTAAATTTGCAAAATGTTAGGTCAACCTAAACCATTTGTGTTGGGACTACATGAATCATTTATGTTGCATTGATTGAACCTGGGCAGTGGATTTCTAGTTCCCAGCATGCTTTGCGTAGGGAAAGATTGGAACAGTAAATGTTGAACTTAAGTGCTGTTTAATGTGTTTTTTAGTAAAGGGAAATACCTTTTAAAGTTTGATGTTCAGTTATATTTGACATTTAAAAGAGTTTGTTATGTCGATTTTTTTTGAGGTTACCATTATGCTGAAGTGTAGACCTTGTGGTTAGGCTCTAGGTGGCTACGTAAAATAAATTTATATTGTTCTCAACGAGCATTAACTGTGCTCAAGGCAGTGATGAGAAGTTCTTTACCTGATCATCACTTGCATGCTATAAATGTTATGCATATGAAAAAGTGTTATTGTAGTTTTTATAGAAATATAAATAAATTAGTTTGAGGGTCAGCACAAAATTTACACAGTCTACATATGGTCATCAGCTTTTCCCCTCTCAATGGTCATGAAACATGTATGTCTGTGTACAACAGCTACTCAAAACCTAAGCACAAGCGCACATCTTCACCATGATGGTAACAAAAAAAAAAAAAAAAAAGCACTGGTTGGATCAACAAGAATGAATTATGTTCAGGAAACATACACAGAATATGTCAAATGAAACTGGTGTGATCTCATTCAATTAGGATGAATTTCACTCATTAGTACAATTAACCTAGCTTAAGTTCAAATAAATCAGTTCAACTGTGTGGAAATAGGTGTCATAATTGAATTAAGTTAGACCAACAAGTTATTTTTTTGAGTGTATAAACTAGTTCATTTAGTTCAGCTCAACATTACAGGTTTATAATCTTTTCCATCATGCAGATAAAGCCTGTAGGAGTTTGTGATTTTCTTGCCTTCTTATATGCGATCCAGTCAAACACTCTATCGATGTCTGTGGCTTCAAACACTTCCTGAGAGATCGGATGAGAACTGGCCAAACCGTCCAATAACATCACCTCATGAAGAACATCAGTCAGAAACCTCTGCTTCTCCTATGGATGAGAAAGAGAGACTTTATTCGTTTTTTACATTATCAAACATAAACCTGTCTCATAAAAGCTTTTGTTTTATTTTCAAAAGTAAAAATAACTTTGAGCTGCTCTATAAATGAAATCAGAAAGTGGTTTCTAGCTCATATCTCTTATGACCGAAGCCTTTATACCTGCAGAAGCTTCCGTAATTCATTGATCTGATGAATATTCACTGCCGCCACACGCACACCAACACGACTCACTGCTGCTACTTGAGCTAAAATACACTCAGTGTGTGTGTGTGTGTGTGTGTGTGTGTGTGTGTGTTTGAGTCTCTCTGTCTCTCTGTAGGATTCACTATAAAGACAGGTAGATGTTTTGGGTCAGTTGAAGAAGACCCTCATCATTCCCTGTGTCTGCGGATCAGCAGAGAGTCTCAGTCTCAAATACAGTCAGTTGTTCAGGGCCACATGAGGAAGTTACTCTGATATCAGGTTATTTCCTATTTATAAGGAAGTCTCAACTAATTTTTTAACTGTTTAAAAAGTAACATAATAAGAAAATACATCACAATGAATACATAACTTTGAATTGTCTTGACACACCATGTAAATACACAAACACAACATTTTATAACAGAATAAGCACAGAAACTTAATGTTCATATTAAATGTTTGAATATCACTTGCTCCAGTTTTGTACCTCAAACTCTGATATATTAAATTTCACACTGTCTGAAAATGTGAAAAGTGGCGGTTTGCCAGTTACTGTATATGAAAATGTTTTAAATATGAATCCTATGAATTATATATGAAAGCATTACACTGCATGCTCATATTCTGAACATCTTCATAATGGGCCCTTTGGCAAAATCTCTGGGCTAACTGACCAAATTCAAAACCATGCTAAATTAACATTTTATTATCTTCTCATCTATGTATTTATAAAATGTGCATGACTAAGAGAAATCAGCTGTTTTAAACAGCTGTCTGGTTTTGATACTCTGAATGCTTTATTACACCTTCATTCTCCATCATTATGAATAATTCTTACCCATTAAAGCTTCTGGCAGCTTGATTAAAAATCCCGTTGAAGACATTAATAAAGCAGGATATTTTAATCAAAGGATTTGAGCTCAAACAAACAACATATGGAAATAAGTCCAGAAACAAACGTTTATCAAAACCATGGTTTTGTCAATATCTCATATTCAGATGTTCTGCTAAAAGCAGATTAATGAAATGACATAAAACCGACTCAGATAAAAGTGAGAAGTCATACAAATCAATACAGAGAATATTTATCTGAGTGCCAAACTAAGATTGATGTGGGATTGTTGGGCGGCTTTTTATCATATTTTAAAGTGTCTGTTGAATGGAATTGAAATAAATTATTTCTTTCTTGACAACTGTATTACTAAAGGCAGTAGCTAATGAAGGGTGAAATTTCCTACAATACAATTACATCTAACGTATAATTATCTTTAGATATTTGTGTCATATAAAAAAACTGAAACATGCTTCACTTAATGGACTGTTGCAATAATTTAGCCCTCATATTGAACTTCAGAAAGAAGATCTTAGAGGAAGTAGCTACTTTTTGAAATTAGTATCCTAATTTCTCAGGCTATTTATATC
The DNA here is from genome assembly GCF_024489055.1 of Chanodichthys erythropterus. Lineage (NCBI taxonomy): Eukaryota > Metazoa > Chordata > Actinopteri > Cypriniformes > Xenocyprididae > Chanodichthys > Chanodichthys erythropterus. Next base: position 19,996,664 of record NC_090228.1, read on the forward strand.
ATCACTTAAGAGGTCTTGTAGAAGAGAATAGAGTATGGCATTTGTCTTATGGCATTTGCGCTTTAAAGTCCAAACTAATATGAGCTTCACAGGCTAATGTAAATACTATGTTTATAGAGAGTGACATATTTGTTGATCCTGCAACAACATTCCAAGCAACCATCAGATATGTGGGATAAGTTTACAGTTTATGTCAAGTTTGGGCTTACAACCAGGGTGAGGTGCTTCTACATCAGTGTTATTCACCTATCATTTCCCTCTGATTTTAGGAATAAGTTATGGGTAGGGTTAGGTTTAGCGGTAGGGATATGATTAGGCCTAAAATTTTGGACAGAAATGATGTTCCAGGATCAACAAAATATGTTGAGGAACATGTTTTACATGGCAAAATCATTTGACTGTATATATATAGATGGAATCAATATATGCGAATGAGCCCTCGTGTTAATTCACAACATAGTGAATGTGAATACAGAGAAAGACAGAAAGAGAACAGCTGGTCGATTTTATGCAAGTCACGTAAGTGGGCACTATAAAATGAGTGCCATGAGAAGAGCTTCCATCTGGCCCATATGTCCTCTCAACAAGGTGTTTACATCCAATGATACTTCATTTAGATCCTGCTTATTAACGTCTCAACATCATCACCTGAAGTTTCTTACTGATTAAGCCCAGAGATCACAGCGGTGTTCAAATCAGCAGCTTTGGAGCAATGCATGATGGGTAACCAAACCTCGCTAAGAGCTTCTGAAGCATGACGGATGTGAGAAAGAGGAGGAAAGCCAACAGTATATGAGCAGGTGAGGATCTATAGGCTGTTTTAATGACCTATTAAGGACTCCTGTCAAATCCATTCCCACATTTCTCTGTGCATTTGTGAGTTTTCAGTCCTGGTTTAGACTCCTTTTCCTTGAAATGTGCAATATTATCCAAATTGTTGTAGGGGAATGCTTAGAGACCAAGCTTATCGGATGAGAAAGACCCAATTGCTCCCTGAAATGATGTTCCCTAAATGGTCTCTCTGCTTGGCTGATGCCCCATAACAAGGTGGCTTGGGGCAGAGAGGTATGAAATACTGGGACAGACGAGACGGGAAGGTCATTATGTGAATGAGAATGTGAGTGCGTGAGCAGAAAGCACACAAAGGTTCTGTATTGACATTTATCTAGACAAATAAATAAAAATGTGCTTTAGCCGTCAACACTTACACTTAGCATATACCGCCCTTAGTGAACACTATGTTCAGACTAATACACATCAGGTCTGAGTGATGAACACACAATAATCTTCACACTAGCTCATGATAAAACTAAGGGAATCATAATGAGCAGAAGATCCAAACAGATTCAGAACTGCTCATTCATAACAAAGACTGAGCTAACAGGGAACATTCTCATCACTGTAAACAGTAAATCTCAAAAACATTAATTTAAATTAAATTAAACAAATTAGTTCAGTCAAATGAACTTTTATAGCACTTTTTCTTTCAAGTTCACAGAAGTGATATATTTTAAGTAAACTGAACTGTTTCATTGTTTTGAGTTTTGTGAACTTATTTTTTTAATTTAGATGAACTTAAGTTTAACTGGAACTGGCCTGGGATTTGTATTTCCCATTATGCTTAGCCTATGGCATTTGAAATGGAGAATGTTATATGTTTTTTTGTACAATATTAATGTTAAGTGGGAGATTTAGTAGTGATTAATGTTTTGTTATGTTAATTTAGAAGAGTTTCTGTTAATGTGGGTTTTTGGGAGCCCGATCACACGAAAATGTGTATCAATAGTACGAGTTTGTAATCTCGTAGAATATGGCAAAATGAGTTTTGGTGTGCTTATGGTACACAGTTTTTCGCGTGCATATGATACGCACTTTATGGCGTATTATACGTACAAAACTCATTTTGGTGTATATTTTCTACGAGATTACAAACTCGTACTATTGATACGCATTCTCATGTGATCGTGTTGGTTTTTGGAGAGGTACCATCATGGTGATGAGTGGTGCATTAGGCTTGGTTTAAGAGAAAAGTACATAAAATGCTTTATATTGCTGCACTCATTCAGCAAGCGCTCTACTATGATATTGTTAACATGTTAGCAAATTAGCATTTTCTGAATTAGCTTGTTATAACTAGCTAAGTTTACACTAAAAAAATGTTCACATTGAGATTACATGATCATTTTAAGTTACATGTAGAAATAGTGTACTCAAACATTTCAAGTAAAGAATAATTAAATAAAAATCTGCCAGTTCTGCTTACTTAAACTTTGAATTTCTTAACTTAAACAATTTTGAGGAAACTGATTTTCCTCAGTTTTTTTAGTTTTGCCAACTTATTTGGGTTTATAGTGCAGAAATTTACTAACGTTTTGGCAACTTTCTTTTAAGTTATGAACATTCTTCTAGTAACGTTCATAGAAACTTTGTTCAAAGTTATCTGGTCTTCTCAAAACGTTATCATAAAATGTTATCTATGCATTGTTCATGGAACATTTTTTTCTGAAACATTTTAGTTGGACGTTTGTATATTCAGAGAACATTCAAAAGTAATGTTACCATAATGTTTGCAAAATGATCAAAAAAAAAAAAAAAATGGACATTTTGAACATTCAGAGAGCATGCTGGCAAAACGATTTTAGAACATGTTTTTGTTAGCTGGGGAACATCAGTATCACCAACATTGGAAAACTTTTACATTTTTGTTGTGCAGATGACATACTTATTTCATTTTATGAGTGAAGCTTCAAGTGCATCACAATGGCAGCATTACAGATGACTATAACTGGACTAGAATAGCATAATACTAACACCATTATACTCAAACAAACCTTGTCCTTGTATCATTTTATCAGGTTGCTTTTTCAGTAACACCTAAAAATGGATTTTACTATGAAATGTAAGTGATACACATTAACAAACAAATAAATTAGTTATCATAATGTATGCTACTTATGCTACATGAATTAAACTGATGGTCTAATATACTGATTTCCAGATCCTCATGAAGAGAATGGCCTTCAGAAGAACTGTACTGTAGGATTGCATAATTCTTCAAAAAGAAGTTTTAAAGGTGGAAGTCCTGTTCTCGTCGTGACTAGAAATTCCCATAAAATATTAATAATGTTCAGATATAGTGACTCGAGAAGTCTTTGAAGGTGTTTGACTTCCTCCTGGTGTTCACAAACACTCCTGGATCTATTTATCATCCTATAATACAGGAATATCATGAGATGATATTGTGTTTGGCGCACCTGGTCTGGTCAGATAGCCTCATAATTCTTGGCTGTTACTAAACCATTCAGAGCATCACTGAACCTATTGACTGTCTTTCTCCAAACGTGAACCCATCTGGATGGAGGAAATGGATGTGGATGAATCATTAGACCATGAATCTTTTTTTACATTGCACTTTGTTTATGGGAGTTTCGAATTTGTGCTCTAGATTAAATGCGGCAGCCTTGAATTCAAGTGTTTTGTCAATGGCAGCTTTGGCACAGATTCCAGCTCTGTGAAGCTCTGCAGTAAATTAGCAGATTTTGATCAGACTGACACAGAGGTGTGTAACTCAAAAAAACTACACTCAAAAAAAAAAAAAAAAAAAATTTTTTTTGATGCTGTTCACTTTATTTAAACAATTTATTTTGATTCAACACCATTGTATTAGGTTTCTGGTTCAAATGTAATTGCTTCATGTTAAATTTTCTTTTTTTTTAACAATTACTTTTTGACTTAACTTGATGTTTTTCATTGTTTGACTTTCACTTCCCATCATGCTCTGCAAAGGGGCAGAATTGGGAGAGTAAATGTTGAAATAAAGTGTTATATTAAGCAGTTTTTAGCAAGATGAGAAAATTTAGATATTTTTTACTGTTCTGTTATGTTGGTATTTAAAAGTTAGTTATGTTAATAGTTTTGGTGTGCTTGGGTTGTGCTTGGGTTGAGGACCTGCTAACAAAATTTCAATACTTACTTTAATAATAAAGTATTCACTATGGTAGTGCTCTGGATGAAATCAGTATCACTTCTGGGCTACCAACACAGAACATTACATCACAAAAGTTACACTGCCCTTCAAAAGTTTGGAAATGCCCTAGAAAAGTGGGGTTTTGGACAATATTGGCATGAATCCTTTTTAAATTGTGATAATTTTGCACTGATAAGGGACAACGCAAACTACGAAAACATATTTTATTATATAAACAGTTTATACATAGAAAAAAACGTAAATTATCGATTCATCAAAATATCCACCATTAGCATCTGACCTAAACTGAGTTCTAATTGGTTCATTGTATTCTAAACTTAATTGTTGAATCTATTAAGGTGTGCTGACCCAAAAATCTTTTTAAGTGACCAGTTTAAATCAGTGACCAGGCATCACAGCTGGCAAAGGGGCATGTCTGACTTTGACATGTATATATTGCCGTTATTATGTAATCAAAATGAAAATTATTATTGCTGGTCTTCAATGATAATGTCAAGTTACTGTAATGTATTTGCACCAAAAAATGATAAGGATTTATGCTGATATCGTCCAAAACCACACTTTGCCAGGGGTGTTTCCAAACTTTTGGAGGGCAGTGTATGTAAATCATAAGACAAGAAGCATTAATTGTAGGATTATTTGTAAAAATAATTTTATATGAAAACTATTATTTTTATTTAAACTAAAATCATTCATTCAACTTAAATGAACACAATTGATTCTAGTTAGTTTAACATGGTTGATTCTATTGCGTTTTACTTGTTTCAATCATGTGGAACCACTGTCCATGATTGAATTGAGTTGGTTGGACATAACTATTTTACATAGATTCTTCCTTAGTCAGTTGTGTTGTCAAAACTCAATGATTTTGCATAGATTTAAAATAAATAATTTAATGTTAATAAAAACTAAGTTAGTTGTGTGGAACCACTGTCCATAATTGACTTGAGTTAGTTTAAAGTATCATTTTTTTGAGTGTAATAATGTAGCTTGTCTTTTCCCACTGAATAATATTTGCAAATTGTATAGTAATTTTGCAGACTAAGAATAAATGTTGTTCAGAACACATTATAAGCGAATTAATCATTCTGTGGTGCTGTAATATTATTTCACAGCTCTGATAATTGATTGAACATCTGGAGAAGACTACATATAGACTGAAGTTTCATTAAAACAGCAAAATATGATGGCATAAGCACCGGTTGCTGTGGCAATGCATCAGGACTGAAAAATAGAGGCGTGTGATAACAGAGCTCAACACTATTAGATATGACTCTTTCTGCACATGAACTCAAACTGTGCTCATAATAACCATTAAAACAATTTGTTTTTACAAGCTCATAATGAACCAGTCTCTGCATGCCTCCATTTAGCCCACTGACAGCTAGTAAGATCAAATGCATACTTTGTCATTGTAAATCATTGTCATTTGAGCTACCCAGAGAGAAACTTTGAGTCTAAAATACAAATTGAAATAGTATTATGTGTTTGTTTGTGTTTCAATTTGAGTAAATCCTAATTTACCATATTTTATTTTTACTTTTTAAAAGATTCTATTTTTGTTTTTTTTGCCACTTCTAGTCAGAAATGTTAAAGAGAGCACAAGAAATGATAGAAGAAGACCAGATACACATCGACCATGGTTCAACAATTTCAACAACTACAAAAGCATTGAACTAAATACCTGTTAAGGAAAGTGACTATAAACTTTAACATCTCTCTTGGACGACTTGCAGCGAGAGCAAACAATACTTTTTTAGAGTGATGTTACTGGTCATGCTGAGTGACACTGACCAGGTAGCAGTGACTGGCATACAGTGATACAATTACATTCTGACAGTTGACTGACCCAATACTGAGAAATCACTGGACAGAGCAACTCAACCCACAGAGAGACACACACATACAAAATCTGAACCTGGCAAGAAATAGCCAAACAACTGAAAATTGCCTTCTGTTGTTTTATTTGATATGAAACAGATTAGATAAGACATAAATGTCCATAACATTTGGTCTTGAGAGGCTGTTTTCAACATTTAACAGGCAAAATTGAGCAATCAAAGTATAGCACTCAAATGCACTGCAAGAGAATTGTTGTTTTCTGCTTAACTGAAATGCTCAAGCTCGTGTTAGTGTAAAAAGCATTACCGATTTGCTCTTATTTGAAGAGATTCAGATATCTGAATAGCATAAAAACTATCAAAATTATCTCTGTATATAGTGTATGTATGCACATTATAAGACAAATGTATTGTTTCACATCACTTTTTTTCCCATTCAAAGTTATGTATGATTCATTGAATGAAATGAACTCACTACTGAGCAACAACTCACCATGTTCCACTTTGGAAAGAGGAAATCAGTTCCGATGTACTCGAAGTAATGAGCAAATCCTTCCTTCAGCCAAACATCCTCCCACCAAACTGGTGTGACTAGATCCCCAAACCACTAGAAGAGAAGAAATGAACCATCAATCATCAACCGAGAAACAGAGTGACCTTTACAAAGATCGATTTCATGTTCACCGGTGAAGAATTATAACAAACTTTTGAACAAGAAAAGTGCTTGTGAGTAAACTGAAACCAAACGTTATTTGGACAAACCATCAGAAAAAAAATATACACTCTCCTATTCATCCAATATCTGCAAAAGGATATTACATCTGGTGGCAAACACGGTTTATTAGAAAAGTCCAATACAGAAGAAAAATAACTCTCTTCCTTCAGAAGTAGAAGTTCAAACAAACACTTCTAATAAACAGTTGCACTCTGGCTCAACAGAAAAGTTGTTCACAAATGGCTTCACAGAACATTGAAAACCAGCAGAGCTTTTGAACTATGATTAATAGCAGCCTAAACAATCAATTACCTACAGTTACACAATTAAAAACAAATTTTTCTGTTTCACAGCATTCATATCTGGGCGCTCCGCCAAGGACACCGTAAATGAACAGAAAAGAGAAAAATAAGGATTCGATTATGAAACGTCCCATCTGGAAGGTAGAAAGTATTCAAATGACCCTTGCCATTGTGAGCAGATGACACAGGGCTATTGACTGGAAAAGATGCAACGCTGCAGTTGTGAATGGGCTGGATATTTTCCACAGGCTCAAGCAGGTGTGCTACTGAATGCCGGATCTCATTGTTGCAGCACACAAACCTCTGTGGGAGTCGTGCCTCTTTCATCCGAACATGATGGGACGTTCATCTGTGACTCAGACACACGGACTGATAGAAGAGGCACAGCGTGGAGAGAAACAGCTGTGTTCCTCTCAAAGGAACTCTCGGCTAGTCACACTTCAAGTGGCTTCCCAAAGGTCTAGTGACTTTTTCTGCCCTCTTCTGATTCGTCAGATGTTTTGATGCTAATGACAGTGAACCAGGACGGTGAGTCACATCACGTCATTCATTGTGTGACAGAAGCTGCAGAGCAAATGGATTGGTACAGTCAAACCTTGAAGAACAACACAGATAGCTCAACAACACTAATATGCCAATGAACAGTATGAACCATGAGAAACTCACTCAATTACGCATTCAAAAATGTCTGTGAGATGAAAGCTGAAACTTTTGGCAAAAAAAGAGTTCACTGTGTACCTCTATACTGCAGCATATACATTATATTTGAGGCAGGAGAAAACCTTCAATTGCATCATTAAAAAACAACCTTAAGACATGAAACTTACCAAAGCAGCTGAGAATCGCTCTGAAGAGTCATACTGACGTGAAGCCTTCAACCAAACTGGCAGTCTTGTATATAGTAAATGGCTAGAAAATTGAGTGTATATGTCCTTTGAAATTTAACGAAGAGGTTCAGACAAGGTCTGCCTGCTGGATCAGGTTTGTGACTGAAGGGCAAAGGTCATTGTCTTCTCAACTGGAAAACCACAAGAAAGAAGTCCTGAAGCTGTATTGTTGTAGAAGTTCAAATGTTATACGGCCCATAGGATCAAACCTGCATCTCCTGCACAAGGACCATAGTCTAACGTTCTTCCATACGTATTCAACCTACGTCTAAAAAAAGCAGTAACTTCCACGTTCTACGCTACGCCATGACGTACTATGCTTTGTCCTGTGTTATACCCTTAATTTGACCCCGATGGATGCACTTTTTTGGGCTTCAAAATCTCATCCTCCAATCACTACTATTATAAAGCTTGAAAGAGCCAGGATATTTTTAATATAGGAACTCTGATTGTGTTTGGCTGAAAGACGAAAGTCATATAGACCTACGATGGCTTGAGGGTGAGTAAATTATGGGGTAATTTTCATTTTTGTGTGAACTATCCCTTTAAGCAAAATTCAAGTATATTTTGCAAGTATACTTTCTTAATTACACTAATATGAATGTACTACTAGTAGTTGTAAGTAAACTATTTCAATACTTTCTGTGGATAAATTGGCTTACTTTTTGTTTATAAAAGTTTACTTCTAAGTGTACTATGGATATTTAAATGTTGATTATAAACATATCTCATTCAATACTGCAAAGTATCTACACTGCTCTAAAATATCATGCTGAATATCTATACTGATATGGACTGGGTAATGTGTTAGGAGCGAAATGATGCCACACCGTTTGATGGAAATTAAAATTATCAACCTACAGAGGACTGAATTCAAAGACACCCCAAAAATCAAAAAAATTATGCAGCAGGCTAGTCTATTTTGTTGAAGTTTCATTGCAGCAACTCAAAATGCTACTGAGTATTTTGTATGGCCCCCACATGCTTGTATGTACGTCTCCTAATGAGACGACGGATGGTGTCCTGGGGTATTTCCTCCCAGATCTGGACCAGTGCATCACTGAGCTCCTGGACAGTCTGGAGTGCAACCTGATGGCGTCGGATGGACCGAAACATAATGTCCCAGAGGTGTTCTATTGGATTTAGATCAGATTAGCATTGGGGCCATTCAATGGTATCAATTCCTTCATCCTCCAGGAACTGCCTGCATACTCTTGCCACATGAAGCCAGGCATTGTCGTGCACCAGGAGGAACCCAGGACCCGCTGCACCAGCGTAGGGTCTGACAATGGGTCCAAGGATTTCATCCCGATAATTAATGGCAGTCGGAGTGCAATTATCTAGCCTGTAGAGGTCTGTGCGTCCCTTCATGGAAATGCCTCCCTTGGACCATCACTGACCCACCACCAAACCGGTCATGCTGAACGATGTTACAGGCAGCATAACATTCTTCACGGCTTTTCCAGACACTTTCACGTCTGTCACGTGCTCAGGGTGAACCTGCTCTCATCTGTGAAAAGCACAGGGCGCCAGTGGCAGACCTGCCAATTCTGGTGTTCAAAGGCAAATACCAATCAAGCTCCACGGTGCCGGCTGTGAGCGCAGGGCCCAGTAGAGGATGTCAGGCCCTCAGGCCACCCTCATCAAGTCTGTTTCTGATTGTTTGGTCAGAGACATTCACACCAGTGGCCTGCTGGAGGTCATTTTGTAGGGCTCTGGCAGTGCTCATCCTCTTCCTCCTTGCACAAAGGAGCAGATACCGGTCCTGCTGATGGATTAAGGACCTTCTACGGCCCTGTCCAGCTCTCCTAGAATAACTGCCTGTCTCTTGGAATCTCCTCCATGTTCTTGAGACTGTGCTGGGAGACGCAGCAAACCTTCTGGCAATGGCACGTATTGATGTGCCATCCTGGAGGAGTTGGACTGCCTGTGCAACCTCTATAGGGTCCAGGTATCGCCTCATGCTACCAGTAGTGACACTGACCCTAGCCAAATGCAAAACTAGTGAACAACAGTCAGAAAAGATGAGTAGGGAAAAAATGTCAGTGGCCTCCACCTGTAAAACCATTCCTGTTTTGGGGGTCGTCTTATTGTTGCCCATCTAGTGCACCTGTTGTTAATTTCATTAACACCAAAGCAGCTGAAACTGATTAACAACCCCCTCTGCTACTGAACTGACCAGATCAATATCCCAGGAGTTTAACTTGATGCTATTCTCTGATTAAAAAGTAGATGACTGTGCAAGATAACTTTTTGTTTTCAGCTTAATTTCACCATGTTGAAAATCACACTCTACTGGAATTATCCATGAACATGAACAGTTAATGACTGTACAGCCTTTCAACTCAGTCACTTATGAGGTTCAGTTTCAGTGAGGATGCGTCCTTAAAGCGTGTACACAGTAGACAGCAAGTCAGTTCACTAGGTTTTGGAACAGAGCCGTTATCACACTACAGTACCTGTCTGCACTAATAAAACAAACATGACTGTTTATCCTGTTCAAATTTGAATCTCAGTAAATCTGAACTAGAACTAGCTCTAAATCACAATAAGAGAATTTGAGAATTTTGTTTACATTGACAAAATTCATTAATTTGTCCGAATTCAGAGTGAGAGTGTGAAATCCCCAATTTCACATGTGTTTATGGATGCTGTCTTTTATAAATGAGCAGAGAGTAAAACACCAGCCAACAGACATGAGTAATTTAGACAAGACTCAGTTTCACTGACAGATTTATCCTCATGTGTAACTCATATTTAATGTCTGTATGTTTGAAGCAACTGTGATAAGATGTATGTGACGAATGAGAACCGAAGCCTCACTCTCCAAACAAATTCATATCCAGAGGGCAGTATGTGACCTCTCCAATCTGTGGGAAAATAAGAAACTCAACATCAGCGGCATCGGCTTCTATTAGGTTTATGTTATGACTGAATAACTGCATATGAATGACCGCGGCAGCATCATTTAATTCTGAGAAGCTGAAATGAGATGAGAAATGAACAGTGATTGAGCTTTTGTGACATATAAACCCCATTGCTGGCGGCGGCAAATCTACTAACAATCTGCTGCTACACTATATGACGTTAAAATGAGTCCAGCAGAGTCCACAGGACAAAGCTATACAATTGCAAACAGTGCCTGTCGTCCACTAATCAATTCTCTGCAGGCAGTCAGCATGAGCAACAGATACAAATGTGATTTATAAGATGCCGGCACTTTGCCACGAGCTCGAGTTATTAGTACGCAGACAGACTTTTTAATGTATGACAAAATATGTGCTGGATGAGGACTGATGTAATGCTTTCAAATGAAGGAGCCAATCAATATATCAGATGAGCATAAGCTCCGCCCACTCTTATGATCTGAGGTAATTTACAGTGGAAAATAATTAGCAATGTGCTATTTAACTCTATATGAAATATGATGGGCATGAGACTGAAACAGAAAAATTGTTTGAATAGAAAATGGAAGTCTTAATAAAAAACATAAAGATGAGCAGAAGCTCCAGAGAAATGCGACACAAAAGGGTGAAACAGCCTGCGGTGAATTCAGAAATGTGTGACGCTAATCTCTGTCTTTTACTCTTTCTGTCTATCCTTCTTTCTCTTATTCATAAGTAAGCACACTTACTCACATATGCACACATTTGTGTTTAAAGCTTAATCGACACATGCTTTCAATGTTTAATATGACATCTAACATTATAGCATCAACACACTGCCATGACAATTCATAACTATTATGTTTTGGCACATCTCTTATATATATATATATATATATAGTTCTAGCCTCCACTGCAGCTTCTTTTCATTTATTAATGATTATAAAATTAAATTCCATGAATTTCAGCTGTAAATACGCACAATATTGCTGTTTCTGAGATAATATCATGATTTCATGCTCCCTGTGAGAGTGTTTTACTGTATAAGGTTCAGACTGAGTTCAGACAGAGCTGTATTATGTGTGCAGAAATGAGAGATGAGGGGATTGTTTTCTTCTCCCTAAAAATAAAACAAAAACAATAAAACAAATGAAAAGAAAAGAGGAAAGAACTGCAGACATGCTCTTTCATACCACACATTGAGCTTTGAGCTAGAACATAATGCAAAGCTGTGATTCAGCAGCAAATGAGGAAGACTATGAATCCAGAACAATACTGGAGAGTGCAGAACATCTCCAACACGCTCATCAATAATCCTCCATAACAAAAGGCACTAAAATCCAAGGTTCTCAGCAACATAAGTGCTGCAAACAAAAGCTGGTGAAAAATGAGCATATGCAATGAATAATTCCAACGTTTCCTTTACAAATCAGGCCGATGATGCATTTGTGGGCTTAAAGTCCTTTACTGAACGTTATTTCAATGGCAAAAGAAGAAGAAAAAATCACTTTTTAACCCAGACTGCTTGTTTGATCTGCATCTAATAGTCTGCAATGATGCAAAGACTCAAAAAATAGGTTATTTAACACAAGAAAGACTTGTGTATAAGGGAAACACTCTAGAGAAAATGCAAAACACAGAGAGAAAGAAAGAGGGATTAAGGAAAGAAATCTTTACTTTCACAATCCCAATGGAGGTGATGTGTGAAGCTCTTTTTATATGAGCTGTGCATCAAATTCTCCAGATGTCCAATTACATCTGCTGCTGTTCTGCCCTTTAACTCAACAACTGACCATATTCACGCTCTCTGTTACTCTCTGACTCCTGGAGTTTTTACTCTGTCTGCTTTTCTTTCTCTGTCTTCAAGGTGACAAATTGGATATAGGTTGATGGGTGCTTTTTCAGGAGACACTGGTAAATAGCTGATTCAAGTCTGAATGTGTCAGTCTGCAAATAATTATTTCGGTAATTGATTCGTTTTTTGATTTTTATTTTCTGTGAATTGCTACAGTATGACAACAATATAGCCAATATGCATGTAGACAATGTGCCTGTGTTGTATACATCATCTGCAAAAAAAAAAAAAAGAGAAAAAAAAAGGCCTTACATTATAGCAGCAGATCTTGTCAGCAGTTTTGAGAAATAATAATAATTATAGTTACAATGAAGAACTGAAGCACAAACTAAGTGTTAACTAGTAAAAAGTAGGAACACAAACGCCTTATTTTTTATGTGTAGGGCTAAATGTCAATAAGAGACATAATTTATATTCAATTATGCTAATCTCTTTACAGTAACATGCACTGATAAAAAATAAAATGATTTGCCTTACATGTAGAATTGTAAACCTAAATTTAACGACAAACAAGAAATATTCAGTAGAATTAGTAAATTACTCTCTGACGCGCTCCGTCTGTTTGATGCGCATGCGCGCGCTGACGCTCGTTTAGTCAGTGAAGTTTGGCGGAGATTCGCTTGCTGTCAGGACGTGTCTTAAATGGAAATACTCATGTGAATTTATAACATTTACAAACAAGGATATAAATATTAAATGTAAGTTAAGCGCTAAGTGCGTTTGGGAAAACATGTCTCACGCATTAAACGGGAAACATATCTAACAGAGCACCTGATAGGGCAGGTACGCTAGGCTATACACTTACGAGTTTGTTTATGAGCTTAATATAAAGCATTCTTGTGTTTTGGGCATCTTGGGTCATGAGTTTTTCCCGCAGCAGCTCACTTTGTGAGCTATTTTTAGGTGCTTTTCTTAGAAACGTGTTACCGTTAAATTAACAGAGCTGAGGTTTTCAGTGCATATCGAGCAGACCCGTCCATAATGAAATACGTTTTCGATCATTTCCATTATTGTTGTTTATCTGAATTCCTGCTGGAACAGTTGCTGATGCGATGCCTCAAACTACCTTTTTAAACACAAACACATTAAAGTTCAAGCAGCTTTCATAAAAGAGAAAACAAACACAAATAAAAGAACAAAAAACAAAAACAAAAAAATACTTACAGATAACAAATACAGAATGTATAAACAAAAAATAGGCATAACAATCAAATATATAATTGTAAGTAGTTTAGAGAGTTTTAAGGCATTCCTTCTTGCACCTGATTTAAAGGATTAGTCCACTTTCAAATTAAAATTGCTGGATAATTTACTCACCCCCATGTCATCCAAGATGTTCATGTCTTTCTTTCTTCAGTCGAAAAGAAATTAAAGTTTTTGATGAAAACATTCCAGGATTATTCTCCATATAGTGGACTTAAATGGAGCCCAAACGGTTGAAGGTCAGAATTACAGTTTCAGTGCAGCTACAAAAAGCTCTACACAATCCCAGATGAGAAAAAAAAAAAAAAAAAAAAAAAAAGATAAAATGTTATACATTTTAACCACAAATGCTCATCTTGAACTAGCTCTCTTCTTTTTCTTCTCTATTAGAATTCCAGCAGTGTAGACACTGCTAAGTGTATTACTGCCCTCCACAGGTCAAAGTTTGAACTAAATTGTCATGTACAATATGCTAGTGCAAGAATATAACAATTAGTTCAAACTTATCAAACAGTAATACACTTAGCAGTGTCTACACTGCCATAATTCAAATAGAGAAGAAGAAGAAGAAGAGAGCTAGTTCAAGATGAGCATTTATGGTTAAAAATCTGGGATCGTGTAGAACGCTTTGAAGCTGCAATGAAACTGTAATTTTGACCTTCAACAATTTGGGCTCAATTGAAGTCCATTATATGGAGAAAAATCCTGGAATGTTTTCATCAAAAACCTTTATTTCTTTTCGACTGAAGAAAGAAAGACATGAACATCTTGGATGACATGGGGGTGAGTAAATTATAAGGACATTTTCATTTGAAAGTGAACTAATCCTTTAAGGATTAAAATACAATTTTCAAAACATGTTTTAAATGTTTATCCGTGCACATCATCATCATCATCATTATTATTATTTACAATTTATGTGCCCTCATAATCTTTAATCAAAATAACTCCCCCCTCCCTATCTTGCAGTGACATCTCTTCTCTGATAACTGGCACAAACCACATCCATCCAATCAATTCACAATGGGGAAAAAAAAAATCAAGTCCCACCCTACGTTTTCTTGTTCAAGAAGTCGAACTTCACAATAGGTAACTTCCATTTCATGCTGACTTTAACAGTCATGAAATAAACAACACAACATGTCAGAAAAGTCACAAATCAGGTGATATGATTGGACTAAATTAGTCCATTTTGATTTATTATTAACACACCTGACATTAACACATTTATTATTAACATATCTGCTATATTCATTGTTGCAGGATGAAGTTTGACTGTGACCGCAGTGAAACCACACAGCAGATCATATGCTCCCATAAATGTGTTTTTACCTGATGGCAGATCTCGTGGACCACCACCATGGTGAGCTCCATCTGATAGGAGAAGGAGGAGACGTCAGGATCCAACAAGATCTTCTGTTCCACAAACACACTCAGGCCCCAGTTCTCCATGGCTGCATACGGATGCTTCGGCACTGCCAGGAGATCTGCACACAGTGAGGAGGATTCAAGCTCAGGAATGATTGTAATACATAAAATGAACAAGTAAGTGTTTGAAATAAAGCAAGTTAACTAAAACTGCTGTAAAAGTACACTGCAAAGCATTCTACAGAACTGTAAATAATGACACCTTTCAAACTTATTATATACAGTATAAATGGATCATAACAAATCCAGTAACAGTTCATTTGTTATTAAGGGTCAGATTTAACAGCTTATGCCAGTGCAAACCCTCTTTTGGCATTAAAAAATGATTGCCAGGATTTATAAAAGACACGCAGTGAAAAATTACCACTGAAAATGCATAGACATGGTTATTTTTGCGGATGACCGTATTGCATATGCATTTATAGGAGTTTCCCTTTCAGATTTTAAAGTTCATGGGAGGAGAGTATTTAAATGAATCAGCCAAGGTGATTTACTAAGGTTTGAGCTAGTCAGTTTACTGGTATTTGCACCATTATTTATTGCCCAAACTTAAAGGATTAGTTCACTTTCAAATTAAAATTTCCTGATAATTTACTCACCCCCATGTCATCCAAGATGTCCATGTCCTTCTCTCTTCAGTTGAAAAGAAATTAAGGTTTTTGATATAACATTCCAGGACTTCAATGGCCTCCAAACGATTGTAGGTCAAAATTACAGTTTCATTGCAGCTTCAAAGCGTTCTACACGATCCCAGACGAGGAATGAGGGTCTTATCTAGAGAAACCATCACTCATTTTCTAAAAAAAATTACAATTTTATATGTTTTAACCATTAATGCTCATCTTGAACTAGCTCTCTTCTTCTTCTTCTTTATTAGTATTCCAGCAGTGTAGACACTGCTAAGTGTATTACTGCCCTCCACAGGTCAAAGTTTGAAATAATAGTTATATACTTGCACTAGCATATTGTATATGACAATTTAGTTCAAACTTTGACCTGTGGAGGGCAGTAATACACTTAGCAGTGTCTACCCTGCCATAATTCAAATAGAGAAGAAGAAGAGAGCTAGTTCAAGATGAGCATTTGTGGTTAAAAATTATATAAATTTTAATTTTTTCAAGAAAATGACAGAAATTTTCGCTAGATAAGACCCAGGTAACACTTTAGAATAACTCACGCTATGAAGCATTAGTTAAGCATTAGTAAATAGTTAATTTATCATTTATAAAACATTAATAGACATTAGTAAGCCATTTATAAATACAGCTATAAATGCTTTGTTCTTGATTTATAAGCATATCTATAAAGAGTTTAATAATTGTATTTTCATACTTTATTAATGATCAATTTATCATTTCTAAATTATGTATTACATTATTCACAAAGCAGTAATTTAGGAGTTGTCAGTGGTTCATAAGATCATTTAGGAAGTGTAAGTAAATGATTAATAAAATATTTAAATGTACATTTATGCATCTTATTATTTAGACATATAGCATTAGTTACTCAGTGTGTTAATAAATGCTTTATTAACATATTCCTAGTGTCAAAACTACCTCGGTACTAACTTTAAAACATTAGAGAACAGCAGTGCAGAAGATCACTGAACCTTTAAATCTCATTTATAAAAGCTTTACAAAGCATAAACAGTCCTCACTTTAGATGAGCTCACAAAAATAGTTAACTGACCACTTCTAAATGTTTTATAATTACCTGAATTAATCATGAATTGCAGTAGGAATATGTGTTAATAAAACACACTAAGTAACTATTACTATGTATCTAAATAATAAGATGTATAAATGAATGTTTAAATAGTTTATTAATCATTTACTTACACTTCCTAAATGAACTACTGACAACTCCTAAATAACTGGTTTGTAAATAATGTAATACTTAATTTAGAAATGATAAATTGATTATTAATAAAGTATGAAAATACAATTATTAAACACATTATATATATGCTTATAAATCAAGAATAAAGCAATTATAGCTGTATTTATAAACTACTTACTAATGTCTATTAATGCTTTATAAGTGATGAAATAACTATTAACTAATGCTTAACTAATGCTTCATAGTGTGCAGTTATTATAAAGTGTTACCAAGACCCTTATTCCTCGTCTGGGATCATGTAGAGCCCTTTGAAGCTGCATTTAAACTACAATTTGGACCTCCAACACATACCCCAGTGAAGTCCTCAAAAACATTAATTTCTTTTCAACTGAAAAAAGTGTAAAACTCTTGAAGTTCAAAAAGCTTATGCTACGTCCTACGCCTTACATATTCAACTTATGGAAAAAGTGTACGGAAGGCGGTCTGGTGGAAGCTAGATATTTTACTTCACAAATATGTGTTAAATGGATTGTTTTTTTACACAGACAAATCACTTCAGAAGGCCTTTATTAACCCCCCGGAGCCATGTGGAGTACACATTTATTGTCGTATAGAAAGTCATATACACCTTGGATGACTTGAGGGTGAGTAAAGCTTGGGGTAATTTTTATTTGAAAGTGAACTAGTCCTTTAAAGATATTCTTAAATTCAATAAAAAAAATAAATAAATAATAATTCAACACCACTGCATGTAAAGCATCTTACTCATTTGTTAATTATTTTCATTTAAAACAGACAAATGCTCTTCTGTTATAGCATCATAGAACAAGAGTTCTAATCCCAGATATCAAGTGTTGTGGATTAGCGCTTAATCAGAAGTATTTATCATCTAATTGCTATAATCAAAACCAGAAATAAGCTAAAACCAGACACGGCAAAGCAACAAGACATGCAGCTTTATAATTATATTTCTCCCCAAACATATTTAAAATAGCTCATTTACTCAAGTCAGTGTATCAGTGAAACAGCAGACAGTGAATCAGCTGTTTTAAACGCCTCCACCTCCATCAGCCCGTCTCAGGAACGATTCATATGCCAATGAGAAGAGAAGTGGTTAAACCTCTGGCGCTGTTAAATCCATGTCTTAGCCACAGAGAAAGAGGAACAGTCGAAAGCTGTAACATGATTATCCGCCGGACTGGTGTGTGTGTCTTATTTGCATGTTTCATGAATTTGTCTGAAAGCAGCTGCAGAGTTTTGGAGGGAAGCTGCAATTGTCATGGCAACTAATACATCTGTGGGGCTACAGCAGGAAAACAAAAAACAATTTAAAAGCAAACAGCTTTCAAATGCTTCCCTGATAACGACGAGTCCCTATTAGAACTGTACATTCACCACGATTAATGTTTTACCTTTACAGAGATGATGATGATGAAGATGGAGTGACAAGCTCATTCAAGAGGCAAAGAACAATGAAAACAGCAAAGCAAAGGTGAGAGACTTAAAGAGCTGCTCTATTAAATTAGTTTAGAAAGTAAATCAGAAGCAGACAGTGCAGGTTTAATTAGCCATTGTTAATGTGCCTCATGGATGAGAGACTTGATGCTCTTTTAATTGGGCTTTTATACAGACTCATACGGTAATTACACGAGTGATGGTCTTGAAGAGAGAGACAAAACTACCATGGTAATCAGAGATGTACTTCAACTCATCCACCTTCCGTCAGAACTTTCAAAGCGTGATCAATACCAGATCACCTCCTGCCAAAGTATCTTAACTTAACTTTTTGTAAATGAAATCAAGAGAGATTGATGTAAAGAGACAAACATGCTATTTACTACAACTGTAACCATGGGTGACATTGGGGGCTTTCAAAGATACTCCTTTGTCCGTAAGCACGGAAAACGCGTTCGGCGCATATACGCGCACCTTCTGTGGTCATAAAAATTCGTCTGGTCAGAGAGTCAAAGCTAGTTCACAGTTTCTTGCTTGTGCCGACTGAAAACACATAAGACATTGCAGTACTGAACATTGAACGGTCCATGCATGTGGATTTGGATAAAACAGTTAATCGCTTTGATGCCGTGCCTGAACGCTGACTATTCCTTTACAGTAGTGTATAGCGGACGGGCATGCATGACTATTAAATTATTCTTATCATAATCATGCTACTTTTATTATTAAAATTGCAAGAGTGAAACTTACTTTTTTTTTTGCTTCAATAAGTAAAAATAAAAATATTTCCGAACAAAGCAGTTGCACAACTCAGACATGCATTCTCCTAACTCACACACAAAGTAGTGCCATTCCTGAATGAATAATCATTTTTAACAAATCATTTGAATGAATGATTCAATGACTTGCTCATAATGGCAGTCACTTTATTCACTCCTGAATGAATCAGTGTTTTAAACAAATTGGTTGAGTGAATGTTTCAATGACTTAATCATTAAGGCAGTCACTTTATTCATTTCTTAACTCCCTGAGGTCTGAAAACGCGCTGGCGCGTTTTGCAGGATTTTTTTCTCATTTCAGCAAAACAGACTTAAAATACTCCGTCATTTCTTGTCATAGAGACATAAGTAATATATTAATTGAAACTATAGAATGTCTTCTTTTATTTGTATACACTCAGAGTAAAAACAAAATGTTGTGCTTTTTGTAAAATAAAGAAAACTAACATGATGCGTGATCTCTCGTCTCCCTCTGAACAAAGTCCAATCTGATAGTTCTCAGAAAATGAACTGTAACTTTTGTTTAAAGAAACGTTGAAATGTCAGGTTTTAAATCGTGCAAGTCAAATCGAAAACAAACATTCTCTGTGTTTATGTAATCTGTATGAAAAGAGAGCCATGTCAGAAGTTCGTAATTCAGCTCATTATCCGCCACGGCCACGCCCACGGAGGGAGCGCTATTCAGAGGCAAATTCAGAGGCAATACTTGTATTTATTGCCTTGATTTGGATGTTAAAGCCATGGTTAGCGATCTCTAGAAGACATGCCGTTAGTTCCTGGTTCCTTTTCTTCTTTATATGAATTTGTGGCCTAAAGGTGTACAGAGCGCCCTCCGGCTGCAAGTATGAATTGAAAACACAGTATCCATCACCAGTGATGACAATAAATATTGAATAAATATTACTCCTCAGTATAGAAAATTGACATAAATATATACGAATCCATCAATATTTCTCCAAATGTGCATGCTTTTAAGCTAAAAGCCTGTATGAAATGCCATAGAGGTAACATAATTGTTCAGACACTTTGCATCACAGAAATACATTATATTTTAAAGAATATAATAGATTCCATTATATTTCACAGTATTGCTGTTTATGATGAGCTGAGACATTATTACAGAGGGTTTTTTTCACAGCCTACCTGACTGAAAGGCCTCATTAATATGCAAGTCATTTCAGGTCATTATTATGTGATTCTTTTGTCTTCTCAGGTGTAAATGACCCATTATTCATGATGATTCACGCCTCCTCGCATACTGTTTCTTGACAAAAAGTGTCTTACAAAAACTAAATCAATATATTGTTTTATATGAAGGAGTAGGCAGCATAATTTTTACAAAATTCTGAAGCAAAAACTCTAGTCTACAACCTCCAATACCCATAAGTCTTGTGAACACAGATTTAATATACTTTTTTGGCCTTATTTCAGTGACTTAAGTTTCTTGTTTTTTCAATAACCACACATAAACATTATTCCTTCAAAAATACAAACATGTACATACATGTTCTTTACATATTATGGTAGCCTAGTTTGTGCTGAATACAGTGTAATGACACTTTTGTCATTTATATGTTTATGAACAACTGAAAAAAGCACAAATGTCAGGGCATGTCAAAACTTCTCCAAGCCCCAAATCAGCCTCAGACTTCAGAGGGTTAATTAATTAGTTTTAAACTAATTGTTTGAGTAAGTCACATTTATATTTACATTCAGCTACATTCATTTATATTTACATTCACATTTCAGCTGTGGCGGGAAAGACAGCCACTCCCACTAGCCACTTTGGCGGGATACATTTAATTTCAGCTTACAGCCAAATGATCGTCGAAGATTGTCGTATCACAAAATTACAATTCAGTTACAATTCTTTATCAAATAACTTGCTGTTAGTGAAGGCGGGATAGGCGAAATCACACTGAATGACACACAACAGAAGTGCTCTCTCACGTGCACTCTCTCTCCGTCGTGCGCAATCAGATCTCCTTGCCTGAATAGTCAAATACACGCAGACACAGATGTCAAAATGTCCATCGTCTGGAGTATCTCACGTGAATACAGTCAGTTAACGCTTAAGTGGACATAAACAGGTGGGTAATAACTGGATATGTGTCAGTATATTACGTCCATGCATTCAGCAGCCCCCAAATAAATACCTGTCTGTCATTAATGTTAATCAAACAACAAAAGATGGTAAATAAATGTATACAGTACATGTTAAATAAACCTACTGTATCTGAAAAAAGTTTTTTTAAACGTTACTATTGTTTTTGCAATTTGCTAATTTGCTTCTTTGTTCTTTTATATAGCCTAAAAAAAAAAAAACTTATAAAATGAAAAATAACTTATAAATCTGATATACAATGTAGTCTTGGTTTGGGTGGTCAATCTGCGTTTTAAAGTTTGAAAGGGTTTTAATTCTTCTAAATCAAGTAAAATGACTCAAAATCAAGTAATTTAAGCATGTCAATGTCAACTTTTATCATATAAAATGTAATTTCCCAACAGCAAAATTGTGGCCAGTGAAAATGCTGAGTGGCTAGTAACTTTGGAAAACCACTAGCCACAGTGGCTGGTAAGCAAAAACATTAATGTCAAGCCCTGTTTTCATTTATTTATTTGGCAAGTGCTTTTATTCAAAGTGACTTACAAATGAGGAATACAAATAATTCAGGCAAAAGTACATTTTAAATATAATACCATAATATTTCTACCTGATACCATCATTGTACACCGGTATCTTTTATTTATTAATCTTTTATTTTTTGGAAAGAGTTCCACTGCTGTACCTGTAAGTCATTGGAAGCAGGTGTATGACCTGTAGTTGATATAGTGTTGGTGTGCTGGATTGAACAGGTTCCATTTGGCAGAGTGTTGTAACATTACAGAAATCATGATGATGGTGATGCAAAGTTGGAGAAATTCCATCTCTCCCCGTCATTCACTGTGTTTCACATTTGCTATTAAAAGAAGCTGAGGAATCCTTGAGGGGAAGATGAAGGGACAAAACAGGGGGTGTAGACCGGGGCACAGCGAATGGCGGGAGACACAGAAACAAGAGCGTATGGAAAAACAGCAAGATCAAAATAAACAAACAGCTTGTGTTTTCAGAGAGCAGAACCTCCACTAGCTCCACTAAAGCAATTATTCATCACGTTTCTCACACCTCAGTCTGTTTCACACACAAACACACACAGCCTGAGGTCTAGTTCTGAACATTCAGGTTTATCTGAGAGTCTGTATTAATACCTGCACTGCTCTTTGAGGCTGTTTTAGGGCGAATGGTCCTGAGGCGACAGTGGAAGTATGGCAGAAGGAGGCGAGAGGAAATGAATGTGAGGTTTTGCTCACAGCAGGGTTCCGTCAGTCAGCGCACACCTGCTCTCATTCAGCAAAGACACGCGGTAACGTTCAGTTCAGTTCATAAAGAGCAGCATAATAGAAAACAATAAATGCAACTCTACATTTTGCATTTTCCTTCATTTCTCTGTTTAAATCACAGGAACATTTTTTGTGTGATACGGTATAAAATATGAAGATATTGTTATCCAGGCATAAATATTATGAAATCAAAGCTGAATATATTTCCATAAAGTAAAATGACTGGTGCCTGTCTGTCTGTCTATCTATTGGTTGTTAGGGTGTTGCTAGGTGGTCCCTAGGGAGTTTTTGGTGGTTGTTTACTGGTCCAACTCAAAAGAGCCCACCACCAAGTCTTTATGTGTTATATTCTAGTCTATATACATAGCTCAAAAAATTGAAAGAACACTTTTTAATCAGAGAATAGCATCAAGTCAGTTAAACTCCTGGGAAATTGATATGTTCAGTCTGCTTTGGTGTTAATGATATTAACAACAGGTGCATTAGATGGGCAACAATGAGACAATCCCCAAAACAGGAATGGTTTTACAGGTGGAGGCCACTGACATTTTTTCCCTGATCATCTTTTCTGACTGCTTTTCACTAGTTTTGCATTTGGCTAGGGTCAGTGTCACTACTGGTAGCATGAGGCGATACCTGGACCCTACAGAGGTTGCACAGGCAGTCCAACTCCTCCAGGATGGCACATCAATATGTGCCATTGCCAGAAGGTTTGCTGTGTCTCCTTACACAGTCTTAAGAGCATGGAGGAGATTCCAGGAGACAGGCAGTTATTCTAGGAGATCTGGACGGGGCCGTAGAAGGTCCTTAATCCATCAGCAGGACCGGTATCTGCTCCTTTGTGCAAGGAGGAACAGTATGAGCACTGCCAGAGCCCTACAAAATGACCTCCAGCAGGCCACTGGTGTGAATGTCTCTGACCAAACAATCAGAAACAGACTGGGTGGCCTGAGGGCCCGGCATCCTTAAGTGGCTAGACAATGGCACCCTGACCACCATTAGGTATCCTTGGACCCATTATCAGACCCTACGCTGGTGCAGTGGGTCCTGGGTTCCTCCTGGTTCACAACAATGCCTGGCCTCATGTGACGAGAGTATGCAGGCAGTTCCTGGAGGATGAAGGAATTGATACCACTGAATGATACCCCCACGCTCACCTGACCTAAATCCAATAGAACACCTCTGGGACATTATGTTTTGGTCCATCTGACGTCGCCAGGTTGCACCTTAGACTATCCAGGAGCTCAGTGATGCCCTGGTCCTGGGAGTAAATACCCCAGGACACCATTTTTCATCTCATTCGGAGCATGCCCCGACGTTTTGTACAAACTACTGAGTACCATTTTGAGTTGCCACAATGAAATTTCAGCAAAATGTACTAGCCTGGTGCATCATTTTTTTTACTTTGATTTCCGGGGTGTCTTTGAATTCACTCCTCTGTAGGTTGATCATTTTCATTTCCATCAAACGATGTTCCTAACACAGTACACTGATGTGTTTTCAAAGTGTTCCTTTAATTTTTTTGAGCAGTGTATATATGATTTGGTCCCCTACTAGTCTTCATCAAATGTAAGTAGTACGTTTAGAAACGTAACAGCACACAAATCCAGCATTGCTAATGCTGGGACCAGCATTAGATGCTGGTTTGCTGGTCAGTCACCATCGTGGGAAGTGGGAATGCTGGCGGACCAGCCTAGCTTTACTTAACCCTCTGGAGTCTGAGGCTGATTTGGGCCTGGAGAAGTTTTGACATGACCTTTTTTCAGTTGTTCATAAACATATTAATGGAAAAAGTGTCATTACACTGTATTCAGCACAAACTAGGCTACCATAATATGTGAGGAACATGTATGTACATGTTTGTGTTTTTGAAGGAATAACGTTTATGCGTGGTTATTGAAAAAACAAAAAACTTAAGTCACTGAAATAAGGCAGAAAAAAAAATATTATATATGTGTTCACAAGACTTCTGGGTATTGGAGATTGTAGACTAGAGTTTTTGCTTCAAAATTATGTAAAAATACTTGTTCATTTATAACAATATATTGATTTAGTTTTTGTAAGACACTTTTTGTCAAGAAACACAATTTGTGTGGAGGCGTGAATCATCGTGAATAATGGGTGATTCTCACCTGAGAAGACAAAAGAATCGCATAAAGAGCTCTAATGAGCTGCATAAATAATGAGCTCTTTCAGACAGGTAGGCTGTGAAAAAACCCTCTGTTGATCATGTCTCAGCTCATCATGGGGTAAATCAAACATACAGAAAAAACAGCAACACTGTGAAATATTATTAAAATTTAAAATAATGGTATTCTATTATATGCTTTAAAATATAATGTATTTATGTTATGCAAAGTGTCTGAATAATTATGTTACCTCTATGGCATTTCATACATAACTTTTAGGTTAAAAGCATGCACATTTGGAAAAATATTGATGGATTCTCATGTTTATGTCAATTTTCTATACAGAAGAGTAATATTTATTCAATATTTATTGTCATCACTGTGAGCACTAGATACTGTGTTTTCAATTCATACTTGCAGCCGGAGGGCGCTCTGTGCACATTTAGTCCACAAATTAATCTAAAGAAGAATAGGCCATGTAACAATCCAGGAACTAACAGGCTTCCAGAGATCGCTAACTATGGCTATTCAAAACACTTTTGAAGACAATAAATACACAATTGAGACGATGTATACATGTATTGCCTCAGAATTTGCGTCTGAATAGCGCTGGCTCCGTGGGCCATATAGATATTCTATATGTATAGATATCCATATAGATATTTTATAGTTTCAATTGATATATTACTTATATCTCTATGATAAAAAATTGAGTATTTTAAGTCTGTTTTGCTGCAATGTGAAAAAAATCCTGCAAAACGTGCCGGCGTGTTACCCGACTCCAGAGAGTTAACAGCATGACTAGCTAGACCAGCTATAACCTGCATAAACCAGCATGGAATTCATGCTTGTTACGTTGTATTTTTCAGCCAGGTAGAGTTTGTTTAGAACAATACATATGAGGCATTTTTGTTTCTTAACAGTTGAAGAGCAGAAATTACCACCATATTTGACACAGTCTGTTCACACAAAGCCTTGTTAACAAATATAGACTTGAATCTAGAGCACCGCTTTCCCAATAGTTGAAGACTTTTTTTACACATCACCTTATGTAATTATGACTCCATTAATAATTACATGTTTTTTTTGTTTTTTTTTTACAATTACAATTATTTGTCTCAGAGGAAACAGAGCTCTGAGAGGAGAAAACGCTGAATCCCAAACCACTGAAAAGACTAAATGAAGTTTATTCATTATTACTACACTTAATGACCATGAAGGCATCTGTGTTTGAAGCACTTGTCCATGAACATGAACAGCCCTAGTTCTTTTGATGCTAGTTCTATGTGTGAGGGCTGTTTATTAATATCAACCTGCTTATTCACCCTCAATGCGCTGAAAATACACTGTTAGAAATGTAAACACATGAACTTGTTTACTCTGTTTACCCTGATTTACTTAATATTAAACAGCTGCTGCAGTACAGACACGGTCAGTAAGGAATCATGATTATTCAAACTCTGAAATATAATGCTAATGCTAACTTCACTTCATGTTAGGTCAGATTCACTGCACTATATATCCATAAAGTCATTATATTGAAAACCTGTGTGTTATTAGAAAAATCTAAGACTCTGCCTTCAAAATCTGACTTTTGTTTAGGAATAGAAATTTTATAGCAACAGTCATGGCTGACAGGATAGCATCTCTCCTATTAAACCAGCTAAAAAGTTCTCAATATCCCCGAAACAGCAATAGAAAACATTCAATCCAGCATTAGCACGGTCAACGCTTTAGGCTGTAAACACTTCAGCTGTTAATGCTATAAGCTGTGTCTTGTTTCTTCTGTTTTATAACTCAGATAAGAGTTTAACTGGCCTGACTGCAGTGCTGGGCTCTTGTAGTTTGAGTCTGTTTAGCATGTTGAACTGATGTGATGTGATGAAGGTCTGTGGGGACGACTGACAGAGCAGCTGTTCACTTTCACACACTCTATCGTCATATACATCTAGTTTCACCTTCAACAGTGTTACAGGATTACAGTATTGACAGAACATTCATCAATGGATTAAACCAATTAGCAAATAGATGTACATGAAAGTGCACTAAACTGAGATAAATGAGTGTATAAAGTGTTTCAGTTGCTATTTGACATTTTGATGTTTCAATCTTGTAGTGCAATTCCCACAGATCTTTCCTTTGATTTTCCAGAACTTTCTGTGCCTGCATTTTTCAACATCCAGCTTTCAGTTGCTTGATCAGAATCTATTTCTGTTTAGTATTTTTTACTAAAATGAGACACTTGTTATATGTTCTCAACAAGATTTTGTCAGTCTTAACAAAAGAGAAGTTTACTGGTAAACTTCTTTTAAAATATAAATAAGAGAATATACTTTGTCTACTATTTGGGCATTAAACATAGATATAAAATTATATGTAAATATGCAAAAAGTATTTTAAATAGTACTTAAAGTAATAGTAATCAAAAGTACATAAATATACTTAACTTATACTGACAAGTTTATAGAAAAGTGTAAGTATACTATTTAAGTATACTTTAAGTGTAACAATATAAACTTTGAGTACAGAACTAATGTATATCTATATTTTTCTTTAGTATCACAACTATACCACAAGTGAACTAGTTTTATGCTTCTAACCATTTTTTTTTTAAGTTTATGACAGTACATTTTGAAGAATAATCTCATGTACTTCAAGTAATTTTTTTTTTTTTTTTTTTTTTTTTTTTTGTGAACTTAAAGGGATAGTTCACCCTAAAATTAAAAAAATAAGTCATCATTTACTTACTCTGGTCTTGTTCTAATGCTGTATGCCCTTCTTTCTTTTCTGGACCACAACAGCAGAATTAAAAAAAAAAGAAAAAAAAAAAGTCCGCTCACGCTCATCCATATAATGGCAGTGAATAGTGACCAGCATAAAGCTTTAAAAAAGACGCAAAAGTATCGCAGAATGTTTCAGTGCTACACGTGTTGAATTTTCTAAGTGCTCTGGGGGTATACAATAGGGTTTGGTAAAAAAACACATGTGTGAGACTCTATTAGTGCCGCAGTTCACTCCGTCTCGCTGACATGAAATACAATCCATGTTCTTTCTTCTCTGAGGTGAATATATCCATTGTGCGCGTCGCATCAAGAAGTTCTCCAATTATCTGTCTACTGTCATTCTGACTGTCATCTGACAACCAGAGTTTCGGTCTGGAGATATTCGACCCAGTGAAGAATAAGATTTCTAGACATTGAATTTAATGTTTTGCGTTTTTATTAATCTATATTTCTCACAACTTGGGTGCTTTTTCTAGGAAAGCCAGAGTGAATTGCGGGATATTTGAAATGTGGGATATACGACACATGGGATCATTCTGTGCATCTTTTTTAAAGCTTGATGCCGGTCGCTAATCAATGCTATTATATGGATGACCATGAGTGTGACTTTTTTTAAAATATCTCCTTTTGTGGTCTGAAAAAGAAAAACCTATACATGTAATATTAAAGGGTTAGTTCACCCAAAAATGAAAATTCTGTAATTTATTACTTACCCTCATGCGGTTCCACACCCTTAAGACCTTCATTAATCTTCAGAACACAAATTAAGATATTTTTGTTGAAATCCGATGGCTCCGTGAGGCCTCCATATGGAGCAATGGACACTTCCTCTTTCAAGATCCATAAAGGTACTAAAAATATATTTAAATTGGTTCATGTGAGTACAGTGGTTCAAAATTAATATTATAAAGCGACAATTTTTGGAGCACCAAAAAAAAAAAAACTAAATAATGTCATAAAT
Source organism: Chanodichthys erythropterus (assembly GCF_024489055.1). Classification (NCBI taxonomy): domain Eukaryota; kingdom Metazoa; phylum Chordata; class Actinopteri; order Cypriniformes; family Xenocyprididae; genus Chanodichthys; species Chanodichthys erythropterus. The sequence goes on from NC_090228.1 coordinate 20,025,095, forward strand.
AGTGATGGCCGATTTCAAAACACTGCTTCAGGAAGATTCGGAGCATAAATGAATCAGTGTGTCAAATCTGCTGTTCGGAGCACCAAAGTCACATGATTTCAGCCGTTGGCAGTTTGACACGCGATCTGAATCATGATTCGACAAACTGATTCATCTGTGCTCCGATGCTTCCTGAAGCAGTGTTTTGAAATCGGCCATCACAATATAAGTTGTTATTTTGTTTTTTTGGCGCTCCAAAAATATTCTTGTGGCTTTATAATATTAATATTGAACCACTGTACTCACATGAACTGATTTAAATATGTTTTTAGTACCTTTATGGATCTTGAGAGAGGAAGTGTCATCGCTCCCTATGGAGGCCTCACGGAGCTAACGGATTTCAACTAAAATATCTTAATTTGTGTTCTGAAGATTAACGAAAGTATTACGGGTGTGGAACGGCATGAGGGTAAGTAATAAATGACAGAATTTTCATTTTTGGGTGAACTAACCCTTTAATTAGTTTTCCAGTACTGTATGTGTGATGATTGGAAGATTGTTTTTTCATTACCTTTTTGTTTTATCTGTTAATGGATTTTTAATGAACTGTTAATGAAATGAGTCAGGAGGCCTTTTCCACTGAAAAGTGGACTTTCTGAGGCCTTTCAGAACAAACATGCAGTTTAATATGCAGCTATGGTCTGCTGTGGTTTTGTTGTGAACATATACTATAAATTACTATAAAGAATTGTGCTTTATTCGTCAGTGGTGCTGTTGTGATTCTGGTCTGCATTTAGAACAGGTTCAGAGAGTTTCATCAGTTGCTGATCAAAAAGACTTTCATGTCGAGGTGTTCCAGTGGTTTCGATTGAGGTAAATCATGAAGGCTTGATCTGAAATGTTTCCAGACCTTAAAGTCTCTCAGCTGGATGTTAATTTTCAGAATTATCTGCCCAATTTGCATTGATTTTCTGTAGATGTTTCTGCATGTGGAGACTCAGTTTGCAGTTTGCCTTAATTGCAGTTTTCAGTTCAGTACGAAGATGTTTGAGTGAATCATGCTGTTGAATAAATTGCAACAGACCTAAAATTACTGTTTTAATTTCAGATAAATGAAATGTGCTTTTCTCATATTGAATTCACACTGTGATTTCCTGATGAAATCTTGTTAAGGTTTAGGTGGGATTGTTGTGTTGATTTGGACGCAGTTTGTGCTTCCTATGCACCTGGGCTCCATATTACTCACATATTTCTTTTTTAAAATCTTGCAGTCTCAGTCATCTTTGTTCTTACTTCCTGCACCTGGTTCAAACAGCACTGAATTTTAACTCCCAATGCAGCATAGAGAAGTCAATACGCGGTCACGACTCCTAATTGTCAGTTTCAGTGTGTCTCTGAAGACTCCGTTTCTAGTCTTCAGAGACACATGCCAACAAAAATTATCTTTTAAAATGTCCTGAAACAGTGAACAGCAGAATGTCGACCCTCATTTACCACTGACTTTCATTAAGCTCAGGAGCATATGAAGCTGAATACGAGGAGAGAGGGAAGCATTTGGGTCTCTGTGTGTGTGTTCATGGTAAAGTGGAGAGACTCGTTCTCGGTCCACAGCACCCCTGACGCCCTGCGGTCTGCTCTCACATCTGAGCTCTTAACACAGGCAGCGGGGCAGAAGAGAGCAGCCCTTCATGGAGCTGCAGTGGTGCCTGAGGACAAAAGCCTCCAGAGAGGGTCAAACAGATGCTCTCAGCCCATCTCATTACCACACAGTTCACTCCACCTCTCCATGATGCTCTGTGCTCATCATTCACTAAAGATTCAGTGTTTTCCCTCTGTTATCTCAAACTATCAGAACTGCATCTGAACATTTACTCCCCCTTAACAAGACAGCTGTTGCTGTAAATTATTTTGTTAATACTGACAACCAATAAAACATTCAAGATCAGATTTCTGAAAACTGTTTGGAGTCAAACTGCTACACTATAGCAATAGTATTATACAATTTTATGGTTCAGAGTTGCTCGTTCATACCTCAAGAGTCCTAATGGAGTACTAGATCTGTTTTATTTAGACTAGCCTCAAAAAAAACCCATTGGGAGACCTAAAAATAAACACAAATGAAACAATGTTGATGTGAAAGAAGAGTATAGAGCTATTAAAAGAATGTGGACAGCAGCTCTGATCCTTAGGTCTTATTAAACGAGAAATGTTTGAGTTCATACTGAGATCTGTGACTTTTGATTGCAGACTGCCACTATTTTTGCTCAAATCTGAGCACAGTTTGAGACATTATTGAGATCTTTTCTAAAACGTAAGAAGAGCAGGAAACTGAAGAAAACCTTTGTTTTCTGTAAGGATTTGTCTTCTCTCAGTCACTGAGGTTTGTGTTATTTATGTAACATAATGTCCTGTCCGTTTCATAACCCTTTTTTATTTAGTGCCCGTGCCATTCCCAGACTCAACACCTGTGACGTTCCTCACACTAACACATTCCCGGTCTCTCTCCTCACAGTGGATCAAACCCACAGCGTTCCCGTTCTTAACCTGATAACGCAATCAATCGCAATTTCAGCCAGTGAGAGCCACTATAAGCACTATTACGGCTCCAGCTGGAGCGTCCCGCTAGTATCAGCTCTCTCTAATGATGTCTGCGGCCCATTCTGCTCTTCCACAAATCACAGCTCCTGAAATGGAGAGAAGTCTTTAGAGGCGAGAGGCAATAACAGTGAGAAGTGGTCAAATTCAGGTGCTCACTACAAATCAGAGCAGCACCGGAGCACAACGGAGGGACACAAACATTTTTTTTTCTTCTCGGTTCCCGGGAGAGAGTGTTCAGACAGGCCGGGTGGAATTATTATGACACAGATCAGTGAGCCTCAGACATTGTCCTGAAACACTCCAGCAGTTTTCTGCTCTCCATTTGCTATTCGTCTTTATCAGTAATTGGAAGAGGAGGAAAGGCGAAGCTGCTTGTTATTGGACTTTTTGTCTCTTTGCTGACGTCGGGATGGAAAGTGTACGAGCGGCAGAAATCGAAAAAATATTCAAAACCGTGAACTTGCACTTTAATATGTGCGACTGTGAAATTATCAGCAGAGACTGCTGGGAAGACACAGCATATTTAGCAAAGCGTCAAGGGACTGTTGAACAGAAAGTAAGAGTTTCTCAGTGTCTCTGAGAAAATTCCCTCAGTTCTAGTAAACTATTAAACTGCATCGTCAGGCGCTTCCACAGCAGCGTGTTCAGACGAAAACACACAATGTGCTACAGGAAACATATTGTAGGGATAATTAATAGTTGCTTTTCTTTAGGTAATTCCTGAAAAGTCCATGAAAAACAATGTGCTGTTTTGTAAAAAGCTGAAATGGAACAGAAACCATGCTAGTTTAAAAACGCGAGTTGAAGCAACATATTGTTTGTTTAGCTGCTTCATTTTTCTCTTCCTCATGGCACAGCATTTTCCTTTCTTCTTTTATTCCTGCCAAAATTATTCTTGAGCCTTATTTGCAAAAACCCACCTCCTTAGTTACTGTTGCTATGTCTAACAAGCTATGGCCACACATCATGTTTTCACGAAGTGAAAAATATATTGCAGAGCAAAGTGGATACTGACAGTGCCCCAACAGGCAAGACAGAGCGGGTTTCTTTTGGTATGAAACAAAGTCTCAGCTTTTTAAATGTTTTTAAGAAATTCAAACAATAAATACCATTTTGTGGCTCTTTAATGTGTTGTGACACTGTAGCTGCATGTGAACTGATCATTATAGCATGAAATAATGAATGAACATCAGAAGGTATGTTGTTTCAACCACAGATAGACTTCAATACACACCATTTTTCAAGTTCAAGTCCACCGACATTAATCTACTAACTCTCCTGTCTGGTTTGTTTGTGGGACAGAATGGTGGATTCTGATGCAGATCACCTGTCAGTCAAACTCCCAGCAAAGGTGAATCGAGCCTAAAACATTCATAAAACCCAAACATTCCCTCAACAAAATAAATGCAGCAAGTTTAGAGGAAAACAGGCAAGCTTCCTGATTGTTATTTTGCTCTCAGTGCTAAATACGTGTTTTGACCAGGTGACAGAATAAATCTAGATTTTTACATTTTCAAGAAAAATTAGTGTTGGTTGTCTGATTTAAGTTTGCTGCTCTGATACTAATGATGCTATGATACAGTAGCTAAAGTGTCCTAAATGGTTAGAATGTTGCAATGTGGTTGCTAAGGTGTTCTGAGGGTTTGCTAGCATTTTGCTATCTATTTGCTGAAGTGTTTTGAGAGTTTGTTAACATGTGTAGTAGCTTAGCAAACAACACTATTAAACCCTGCAGCACACTCATGTTTGTTTTGAAGGTGAACTAATGTTTCTGGGGATTTCAACACCCTAAATTTTGTCATTCGCCCATAACAACACATACACCTCATTAGCACTCGGTGGGTAACTAGTGACTTCACAGTTTCCACCCTAACCTCACTGTTGACCTTTGGCTAAATGTCAGTGTTGATATTAGAGGAAAACGCATACAACAACAACAGCAGCGTATAACACGGCTGGTTCATTCCAGAGAAACCAGGTCAGATTTGTTTCTGGAAATTATTGCTGATTCATCTTCACATTTAATCCTGCTGAAAGTCAAGTGAGATGTTGGATGTAACCTACAAAGTGTGAGCATGTCAACAGCCATTAAGTTTAGCTGGTGCTTCTCCACTCAAAAGCAGGTCTGAGATCAGAACCATCATTATAGAGACTCTCAAACCCACAACACTTCAGTAAAGATGAACACTCGAATATGAGAGCCAAACTATAGAGGTTCAAGTGTCTTCATCTCATCAGGGTGAACAATATGTTAAATATAAAAATTAAATACTTTACATTAAACATTTTTAATGTTGAAAAACAAGATCATTGATAATAACCTGCTCATGGATGAAGATTTTGCTTATATATCATCAGTTCTTCGCGTAAAACATTAAAGGGACATTTTCTGCACATTTCTAGCATTTTATTTTCTCCCTAAGTCTATGAAGTCCTAATAATGTAATTAATGAATTTTCCACTCTAACCATTAGAAATAAACAGCACATTCTCCCTACTCTTACCTTTAACTAATCTAAATGTTAATTATTTGGGTTAAGTGCCCCAAACTCATATTTCATAATAGAAAGAATTTTTTTTCCATTTTTTTTTTCAAGATTCTCACTGTATCTGAAGTGTCTCAAAGAAGTTTAAGGAAATTCTCAGTAGTTCGGTGTGTTTTGGTCGTAGTTGTTGATTTTAGACTTTTCTTCATTAAATTCAGTCACTCTCCCAAATAAACTAGCCAGTGTTGATTTTTGTCCTCAGATCTACAGTCTCAGGGGAAGTTGTGACGTGACCTCTGCCAGTCGAGAGCTGTCATTTTCCAGAGAGTTTCCGACTGGTCAGTCATTGGGCTCTGGTTTCCGTGTTTTGTCACATCTTTCAGAAATGTCACATTGTTAAAAATAGAACGAAAAGCAAAATGCAGCACTGAGATGCTTTTCCCGACAGACGCTGCCAAACTGACACATTCAGCACTGCACGGAGAGCAGAGAGTGAAAGCAGAGAGGAAACTTCACTTCACTAAAATGTATTTGAATGTAAACTTAGTTGCTTCCTGATTTAATTACAACTAAAATTTCAGTAGCTTTGAGAAATGCCAACTGACTGAAATCCTAAATGTGTATTCATGCTTCTAGTTTCCCACACGGACACTTCTTTGGTTAAATTTCAACAATTAGACGAGGACAAAAAGACCCAAATCTACAGTGAACATACTGTTGTATTGTTAAGTTATCTGTCTGTTCAAATACAGTAAAGCATAACAATAATTTAAATTACCAGTTGTAAGTCAAAACATCAAAAAATACTGTAAACTATTCACAGGTTTTCTCATAATAACATTTAACTTTGGGTTAAAAAATAAAAATAAATAATTCTTAAAAATATGACAGACTCAAAGATATTTGTAATGTATTTATTCATGGAAAATTGAACAACATGCTTGTAAAACTATAGTTGGCCGGTCATCGCCTAGGGATTTTAATTGCTTAAACTCCAGATTTCATTCACCCACTTTTCATTTTATTCATAAACATTGTTATATTGTAAAGTGCTTTTGATAATGTAACTTTAGAGAAGTTTTGTGAAGTGTCTGATGAAACAAAATTGGGCCTGATGTTCCTACAGAGATTCAACTACATAATATTGGTTTAAAATGGCCCTTGATTCACATGAGAAGCTCAAGAGTTGTTAGTAACAGTTATTGTGTCCATCCTGTCTGAGCTGCAGTGGTTTTGTCTCTCAGTTGAACAGGAATGTGGGCTGCAGGACCCAGAAATCTCAGTCCGGCGTTGAGTATGAGAGCCTTCGTGTGTATGAGGTGCATTTAACTCTCCAGTTTAAATTATTCATCGCAAAGTGACAGATTTCATCTCAGATACTGCATAACTGACGCTCAGTGCTGAACCTCCATTTACACCACAATATATAAATATATAAATAATATATATTTTATGGCATAAGGAAAAAATAAATCAACAATAAACTAACAATAACCTTTTAAGTAAAAGCCAGAATGACACAAAAACTGGACGAATAAACAATATTTTTACAAAGCCGTTGCACAAAAATGGCCATTACAGGCAAATTTAATGTGAGATACAAAGAAAAAAAAGCTTTGTGCAGCTTTTATATGAATGTTTCTTGGCAAATATCTAATGGCGAGTTTCAGGCTTTGCTGCCTTTGTTCCGTTTTGTTTGGCGATATTCAAAAGCACATGAAAAGAAATGGCCAGCATTAGATAAAGACTGAAGCACAAACACAATATCAGGGTGTATATAAAAGGCTTCGGCTAATCAGGGACTTTTCAGTTTCATTCGGTTTGAAGGCAAGTGAACAAAAAAAAGTTTAGACAAAGGATTCAGGGGTGAACACAAGGGCAGTAATGTGACGGACATTTTCTCTTTGAGCTGCTCTTAATGATTTTTAGGACTTTTAAACACAAAGTCTTCTTAAAAATATCAGTTGCACTTTATTTTACAGTCCGTGCACTTACATGTACTTACCTAAGAAAGTACTGGGATTTATAAGGTAACTACATGGGTTAAGGTTAGGTTTAGGGGTAGGTTCAGGGTTAGTACCCAGTTATTGCAATTATGATAATAAGTACAAAATATGTACATGGGGAACAGGACTGTAAAATAAAGTGCTACCAAAATATCTAATCTTCCACATACACACACATTGGGAAACATCTGATTTTCACTCTCTGTCATGCAGCAGAACAAATGCTTGGTAAACAAACCATCCAATCAATATCCTCCATTTATGACACATTCTTTTCTTCTCCTCGTATCCTCGTATTCAATAAAGAAATCTGTCTTTTGTTTACAGCGTTCATACGGCAGATGCTTCAGACGGTCGATGGTATTGGCAGACGCTCTAATTTGTTCATGAGGGTCGGGAAAGAAGCATTTCAGACGTGAACAAACACCTTATTGTTGAATTCTTGCACCTGATGAGTGTCATTAGGATAAAGACGCATTCAAACAAACTCAGTGAGTTTATATAATGTTTCTATTAAACACTGTCACTGTTCCTTATTGGATCTGTGTCTATGTGGGTTTATTCATGAGGATCTTCTAATCTGTCACTGAATCTGAATGCTCAGATCACAGAGGGTAATTCGCAGCAGGTTCGTCACGGCTCAGTGCTGAATGAGCTTATTCGTGGCCTAAAACACAAGCTGGTTCATTTGGACGGAGACAGCACAGTCAGCAGAGGATCTGCAGCACGATGAGAGTGAAGTGAATACTGATCAGCCGCCATCACCAGTCACAACTGTTGCTCTCAGATCAGTGCCGCGAGACTTTCGCTTGCTTTGGCTGGACGGGCTAAAGATGGGAAACAGGGGGTTTGTTTCACAGAAGGATTTTCAAAGTGTTCACAGCTTGAGTGATGCATCTGTGAATCCTGGATGATGGTTGGATTGAATCTGATTCAGATGCCTCTCTGTCATTGGCTGTTTGTCTCTGAGTGTCACGGAACCCTGATGACTCTTTGATCTGGATGAATCTTGGCTAATTGACTGGGATGTGAGCAGGATTTGGTGTCTATCTGCTGCTCTCCCGATGTGCTCGTAGCTTGTGTTTTTTGCTAATTTTTACTTCGAATGTACAACATTGTTGTAACCAACAGTGATGTCATTTTAATAGAAGCATACTAAATTGTGATTGGTCTTATCTTTTTTGCATATATTTGACCTTTTATAGCCATATTTACATAGCACAGTCACTGTGTTTACTCTCGTGTGAGACGGATGAACACAATAGTGAGCTGAGTGTCATTTACACAGAATTAAAGCCTTAAAGCTCAGCTTACCTAAAACCTTAACACTATTCTTTTGCTGTTTTGCGAACCATAGTTTTTCCTTCAGGAAATGCAAATGTAGCTGAATTCATTGCCGCTTGTCTCTGCAGAAATTGCCTTTGGCCAGCAGCTCACATTCTTCACATCACTTGAAACCTCCACAGGAGACTGACGCAATTGTCATTCTGTGCTTGTTATGTTTTGGTAGTAAAACAAAAAGAACAAAATCATGAGTAAAAAGTGAAGTGCATCATTTTTTTAGCCATCTTTTCTTCCTGAGTCGCTCCTGAAGTCCAGTGCAAACAGCACTCACAGTGACACAAACGTACTGCAGTTCAAACCAAGTAATACAATGTGAAAACCGATTGAAAAAAGTGAAAAAAAAGTGTGAAAACGGACTTATATTAGTGGTACATATATACATACTGAGACTGTGACAGAATGAACAAACTCTATCTCTGCTTGTCCCAAGCCATGGGTTTGAAACTCTTTTCTTTGTCTTGTTTGGATGTGTCATTCTGTCATCGGCAGAAATCTGTTTGCTTTTAGCAGCACATTGCAACAGCTCCTCACTGACTTCACATTGACAGTAAGGGGATCAATCTACTGCGCTGCGACAAACCCACCGACGCTTTGACAAAAACAGACTATCACCATGATACTTCAGCTGTTTTTGTGTGGAATCTGAGAAAAAAGGGTCCTCAACTCGGAGCTAAGAACATAACAACCGTGTGTTGCTAAAACATTTAAAAAAGAGAATTTGCTCTTTGTGAAACACTGACGAGTTCAGACACTTCGGCAATGTAAACAGATTGACGCTATCTGACTAAAATATAACAGGACTGGAAAAACTGATTTATAAAAAAAAGATATAAAAGATATATACATATATATAAAGAGAGAGAGAGTGAGAGAGAAATATGGATGGATGGATGGATGGATCACAGAGATCCTGTGCACCTATCATGCTTGAGCACTTTCAGGCCATGAGGGATTGTGAGTCCAGAAGGCTCCTGACAGAGTGAACTGGGAAACTAGCGTGAAATGGAGCAAGAGTGTGGAAGAACAAGTGAAAAAAAAAAAAGAAACAAGGGAGGAAATAGACAAAAACCGATGGGTTCAGTGTAAGTCAAGCTGGTGAAATTCGGGCTCTTTGTTAAATATGTATGAGAGTTTTGAGAGGAAAGAAGCTGTTTTAGCTGTTTGACTTCTAGAGTGACTCCAATGTCACAATTCATACTGAATGACTTTGACAGTGCTGTTAGTCTGAAACACAGAATCAAGCACATAAAACCCTGTGGAATCAAGCAGAAAATTCAATTTACATCTATATGTCATATTACATCTATATTTACATCCAAATTCAATAGTTCATCTATATATACAGTATGCGTGTCTGTGTGTGTGTTCCTACTTAACCATATTTTGGGGATAAATTTGTACCAGTAGTGAGCTAAACATGACAAAATCATTCATCTCAATCAAAACATAGGTATGATTGTAGTATTTAGCTAATATTTATTTTGATACATAGGGACTTTTTGAAAAACTGTTTATTGATGATCTAACTCTGTGTATCTGTGTATCAATATCTTCTTAATTTCAATGTCAGTCCAAACAAACTGATGAACTCAAACGGTTTGAATGAGAGCTCAATATCTAATCACTTCTAATGATTGTAATCAAATATAAGTTAAAATCACTGTTTTTGTAGAACCAGGAACCAGTTTAATGCCAGCTTAATTTGTCAAGCTAATTTGTGGCTTGGTTCACAACATTCTACCTGCACCATCTTGCATCCTGGTCTACCAGTTCAAAATCAGACCCATTACCAGTTGATCAACCATTTAAACCAGCCTGGACTAACAGAAGATCATATAAATATAATATAATATATTTCAATATAATATATGAGCAATATCACACGAGTAGCCGTGCGATATGGCTGTATATCAGCACGCTGTGATTCATCCGTAGGCACGAGGCCGCAGGTACGCACGGCTACGAGTGTGATATTGCATTTATACAACAGTTTGATGGCACGAGTGTGTAAATAAATAAGAACAACAACGGAGTGTCTTTAAAACCCTCTTTTGTGCAGCACTACTTCCTTCCGCCACAGATTCAAATCTCAGGTTGTCCGTTGGACCAAGCCTCCGTTACTAATTCTAAAACGTCACTTCAGAACTAGTAATGAAGGAACGTTTCAAAACTCAAGTTGTCAGTTGAACCAAGCCTCCGTTACTAACTGTAAAACGTCACTTTAGAACTAATAACGAAGGAACATTGAGTCGCTTCATTGAAACACATTGAATTTTGTACAGTATTAGAGAGAGAGAGAGAGAGAGAGAGAGAGTAGGCTATTACCTGTGTCTGGTATATTGCATTACATTCATTCTTCAAGTCGATGTCCATAATATTACATCCTTTATACAAGTCCGTTTGAATGTCCGCTGAGGAAAGCGATCCTTGTCTTTTTTACAGCTTTGGGAATTTTCCATAGCATCCATTAGATTACACCACAGCGCTAAAACAACTTCCTTTTGCAAAAGTTCCTTTCAATTTAAAAGTCTCTTGTGACTCACTGACTCATTCTCCTGTAAAGTGTTGCAGCCATCTAATGGTGTATTAATGTAATGTCCACTCAATCCATATTACTTAATAGACATATTTATATAAAATAATATTTATTGAACAACAAATAAGCACAATTGTACAGTTCAGTCAAACATAAAGCACTAGTTATTTAAAAAAATAAAAATAGGTCACCATTTACGCTTGTATGTGGGTTTTACAAATATTTAACGAATGAAAAGGATTTTAAAGAGCTTGTGACAAAACCTCCTAACTCCATTGGATCCTCAAACTGTCAATCAAACCTCATTAATCTGCCTCACCTCCTGAATGAAGTGCGCACGCAGTTTGGACATCTCTGTGCAATACAAAGGTAAATAAAGATCTGATGTTTGAAAAAAAAAATGTAAAGCGTTTTCTTTACTCAAAGAACAAAAAAGTTTAATGTTTTACGTATTTAAAGAGCTGAGAAGAGTCTGATATGTCCCGTCTAATAGTAGCCAATATGCTATATAAAGATGTAATGTAACATTTATTATTATCAAATTTAATATAGCACAATTCGACTTGCTCTGGAACAAATAATAGATCAGTAAGACCAAATATTGCCCGTTCTATGTACTCAAATTGAATTATGTCTCGTATTTAACCACTATAAGAACCAGCGGCAAATCCCCGAGGCACTGGCCAAGATGAAGCTGTTCTAGGCGGTTACAGAAGCACTGAACGGCCGCTGACTCACTCGAGATCGCATCTCGGAAATCGTCAAAACAAATTGTAAAATAGGCGCTGTTATTAAATATGAGTCACATATTTCAGGTCCAAACAACTACATTCTCGCCTAAAAAACTATTAAAACTACAGTTCGTGGCACAAGAAGTAGTATTTGTAAAAATTACGGTTGATTTGAACGGCCGCCATGACGGTCACTTCAAGCAGAGTGATACAAACGGTGACAAGGCAGTAGGAGTGCTGTTATCACTGAAATATCGCATGGCTATCAGCCAATCAGATTCGAGAACCGGACAGAACTGTTGTATATATATATATATATATATATATATATATATATATATTATACACAATTTCAATATAAAACCAGTTACCACCTTAAGCTAGTTTTGGCTGGATCTTCCAGCAGGGGAAATTTAAAAAAAAAAAAAAAAAAAAAAAAGGAAGCATAAGGCCTAGCTGGTAGTTCCATAAACTAGAACAGCTTTTCTCCACCAGCACAACAAAATGGATGCAAATGATGACAGTGTGATCTGAAAAACAAAATATGAAATTGTGTTTTGTTGGTTTAGTAAATGTGAGAACTCATAAAGACAGGAATGACAAATTCTTGGAGTCTGAGGATAAATATTTGCTGAAGCTCTTGAGACAAACGCTGAGTGAGGAGGGAAAGGAGGGACACTGAGAGATGAGACTTGTTGCCAGGTTGAGACTGAGGCCTGTTTTCAGTGCACGTATTGACAATCCCCTGGAGTGAAGAGCGATTTGGAGAGGTCCATTATTGTTGAAGAGGAGCTGGAAAACACGAACAACACTTCGGCCATGAAAGAGATTAGACGACACGCACACATATGCAGGGACGAGAGTTTCCTTTGAATCAGTTTGTCTTCAGTTGAGGATGATATACAAGCCTAAACATGCTGAACCAATGCGTCTACGTGCGCTGACTACAGTAAAGCTGTCAAAAGCCACAGGAGCGAGACGGAGGTTTGACCCCACTGACCCCTGGAGACCCTCAGTGACACTGAGCCTGGAAACTGACAAGCAGAGAAATCCACAGTGAAGTCCACAAAACTTTTTTGCTCTAACTCAACAGCCATGCTCCTCAGAGAACAGAGGCCAGGTCACAGCGCTCGCAAAGACAAGAGGACTTGACAAGGAGGACGGAGATGAAAACACACAAAAAATGATTCAGGAAAAGAAAAGAGGGAAGAGAAGAGGAGAGGGGCACTCGAGAGAGAAGGACAAGAGCGCTTGAGAGGAACATGCAAATAAAGAGACAGGGACACAGAGAATGAAGAAAGGCAAAAGTGAGACAGAGAAACATATGGAGAGTCTCGCAGATGGTAGAGACATGCGGTCATACACAGAGAGAAGCAAGTTTGATCTGCTTACGTGTGTTTCAGCAATAATTAGACTCCTGGGACACAGAGGCCATACACTTTAATAAAATACTAATGAAATACTAATGAAACACCTCTTGAAGATGGTTAAAGGGATAGTTCACCCAAAAATTAAAATTCTGTCATCATTTACTCACCCTCAAGTAGTTCCAAACCTGTATAAATGTATTTGTTCTGCTGAACACAAAGGAAGCTATTTGGAAGAATGTCCGTTAGCAAACAGGTCTAGCCTCCCATTTACTACCATAGTATTTATTTCGATTTCAAAAGGGAACTCGCACTGTTTTGAAATGCTATTGGGAACGCCTCCGCGTGATGTGGTGTCTGAAACACCTATCAAATCTTGGCAATTATATTGACCGGCGACAGCCCATGACGTAATCAATGTGCGACCCGAAAGTATATAAGGGGCGCCTAGAGAACATGTCATCCTCTTTGCGTCTTCAGGGACTGTACAGGGAGGTGATCCAACGCAAACAAGCTCAGCATTGGTGATGGATCGCCTCACTCCAAAGGTGACCAGAACTACCCTCTCTATTCTTCTTTCTCCTCCTGAGTTTCCCCCCAGGCGCTTCTTACATCAGGCCTGAGGCTGGGCCTATGAAGAGCTACGTGTTTTCTGATGGTCCGCTTTGCCTTTGATAGTGAGAGTGCCCTTTCAGGCCCGAAAGGGTGGTAGAGACCCCATGTTTTTCTATTGTGGTAGGTCTCCAATCTGCGGACCGCAGGTTGAACTGTCTAGGTCTTGTGCTATTTTAAAATACCAAATAGTATTTGTTGTAGGCCACTGTTCCCTGTATAGTGTTTGTTGGGATTTACCTAAAAAATTCCTGAATTTTTTACATGAAAAATTCTTTATAACTTGTGATGTTTTTTAGGGCCCTGATATTCCATTTGTAGGTTGGCTAGAACAATGTTGAAGTACCATTTCGGATTACTTAAGTGACTGTGTTGGCTTTACTTATTGTGAATTCACTGGTGAGGCCACCGCTAATTTCAGCTATCCATCAGAGAATATAGTTGCTGTATTGAGTGAGATGGCTTCCTCCCAGAATGGGAGTGTTTTTGAGGCCACCGCTCTGACTAGTACATGTCTGAAGGGCTGGTCCTCGTCGGGCTGCCTTGATAGCCACCTCATGGTAAAGTAGCTGGTCTCTTCTCATATAAGGTTTGGAGAGTTGTGCAAGAGACTAGTACTTTAGATAGATCAAATGTCTAGCGTCAGCTCACGGGGCCGCCTGACATTGTTACCTGGGTAAGCATCACTCCTTTGAGCTCTGTATATAGTTAGCAGCAGTGCGTTGGCTCTCAGTATAAATTCAGGCCACCTTAGCTGTTTACACAGGTTGAGTGATTATGCCTCCTCTCGATATTAAGAGTAGTTCTACCTGAGGCTCATAAGAGCAGCAGCCTCTACAGATCTATGCTTGTGTGCTGGCCCTCACTAGGGCCGCCTCAATAGCTGGCCTGGTCTAATGCTAGGGATAGAGGAGGCGGTCTGCTAAAAAAAAGAAAAGCATTCTTGCACCTGACCCCTCAGTATCTGAGTGTAGGTCCCATCTAGCATCCTTTGTGTTGGCCTCCTCTCATTGCGAGACTCATCTGGCCAAGGCCCACCCCTCTCTGCATTTGGGTAAAGGCATGTTGGTGTAGAGAATAGATAGCGGCTAGGGTTGCAGGCTATTAACTAAGGCCTCCCCGGTGCAGTTGTCTCCTGGGTGGTGTTAGGCCCCTTTCACTGTGTGAATAGAGTTTGTTTTTGCTGTGGCCCTGCTCTTCAGAAACTAGCTAATAGTTAGGCCTCCAGCTTTGGCTCTCACTTTAGCCTGCTGAACTGACATTCAAGTGTTGGGTTGAATGTGTTTGGCTTTTTAAGAAAAAGGCCTCAATTCCCCCAGGGCTGCGTGCAGATACCAATTCTGTCATGGTAAGAGTCCCACTGGTAGGCCTCCACCCTGTATCATTCTCAGGGTCATGCTGATAGTACTCCCCTGTTAAAACAAGGTCTTATTTGACTACTTCGCTTATAGCTCTGTACTTATCTGCTCTGCACCATCATGGGTCCGGTCAAGCAGAATAGTTAACCTTTACATGGATCTGGTTATTGAGTATGCTCCCTTGAAGTCAAAGCATTGCCACGAGCTGACGCCTGAGTTTGTCTGGAGTGGTAGGCCCTTGGTTTGGCCTCCACCAGAGCATGTACTCTCCTTGCTCAAAGGGTAAAACAGAATTTTTACTTTACTTTAGGTTCCAGGCTTAGGCGCTGCATAAAGTGGTCTATTTCTGCTCGTAAATACTTGCTATCAGGTTGCTGGCTCTAGCAGACCTCCCTATGAGTGAGTACACAACAATGGGATATGTGGCAGCTAGCAATGACTCGCAACCAGATATGCTGGCCCTCGTAGGCCACTCTGAGGGCGAGTCCCCAATGGTGTGGGTATTTTTCAGCAGTAAGGCTCACTTTCAGGTAGCTGGCCTTAGCAGGCCTCCCTGAGGGTGAGCCCCCATCACTTCGGGTGCATAGCAGCAAGCAACACTTGCTATCAGGTAGCTGGTCTAAGTAGGCCTCCCTGTGGGTGAGTTCCCAAAAGTTTGGGATCTTGGCAGCTAACAACGACTTTCGATCAGACAAGTTGGCCTTAGTAGGCCGCTATGAGAGTCCCTTATAGTTTGAGTATTTTGAGCAGCAAGACTTACTATCGGGTAGCTACCCTTAGCAGGCCTTCTTGAGGGTGATTCCCGAATGCTTGGGTAAATAGCAGCCAGCAAGACTTGCTATCAGGTAGTTGGACTTAGCAGACCTCCCTGGAGAGTGGATCCTCAACAACTGGGTTCTTGGCAGTAAGCAATGATTTGCTAACAGTTAGCTGGCCTTAGCAGGCCTCTCTGAGAGCGAGTCCCCAATGGCTTGTGTACTATTCACTAACAAGATTTGCTATCAGTTGACTGGCCCTAGTGGGCCTCCCTGAAGGTTTACTCCCCGTTAGTATGGGTACCTGTTGGCCAACAAGACTCGTTATCAGGTAGCTGGCCTCAGCAGGCCTCTCTGAAGGCGAGCCCCCAACATTATGTGTCTCAAAGTGTGTACAACATGTTTTTGCTGTTCTTTTTGCATTTTCATGGCTTTAACCAGCAGATGTCCTCAGCATGCAATGTTTTGAGTGAATCTAGCTAGTGTAATGAATCTAATCTAATAGTGAATTTAGCTGACAAAGTCAATATAGTGGAATAAAAACAACGCCTGCTCTTTTTCACTGCAACTTCAAAGGAAGGCAATGTTGTAAAATCTAGTGCTGGATACCTGAGGCAATTTTATGTTACTCTGTTTGCTAGCCTGGCATAATTTTATATTAAATATAAAATTAATACTTCTCACCATTTATTCCGAGGGTATGACAGATTGTTTTCCATATATCCATTTTCTTTAAAGTATCCTGACGTGTCAAACAGTGGTGGCTTTTTCTGGATCTCTGCAATTAACTTCTCCGCAATGTCGTCTGCCATTTTAAATGCACGAACCCTTAAATTAGAATGGATTCTGATTGGCTGTCATTGTTTTAACGTAAAACAGCTGGAAAAAATAATTTCTCTATATCGTTATCATATCGTTATCATAGCTGTGGTTTGGACACAAACTGTTTTTGTGCTTTTTTTTTATATTTAGAACAATTTTTAGAACTATATATTATCTTTATGTAGTTATCATTCTTGATGTGAATGGGCCTTTACAGTTAAAACTAACAGTTTTTCTTTCTCTGTTACATTATTTTTTTTTTTTTATGAAAAAAACTGTCCCACAGTCGTGGTACATTTCCTTTTTTTATTTTTGTGTAGTTTGTGTACTACTTTAACAAGGAGACAACAGTGTCAATGAAGAACTTGAGATGAAATATGAGATGTGTGAAGAAAATCAAGGTAAATATCACTTGTGAGCAGAACATATTGTGTGTCTTTTCTAATCAAACTGTGTGTGGGGAAAAAGTGTGAAAATATTATTTGTGATACATAAAATGCTATCTCTGAAATTAGCCTTAGCAAGACAAAAGAGTTGGCCATTTTATTGCCATTTTATCATTGATTGAATGCAGCTGCAGTCTGGTCATTCATCCTGCTATCTGATTGGCAGATCGTCGTGCAAATCTGACATCTTATAAACGACACATCAAGATTAGATTTTAAGAAAAAAGGTCAGTGAGGACACAGACAGTGATCAGGATGCTCAGAGAGACTGAGACAGAATTAACAAAAAACTAGCAATTAACTCCCAGAATAATGCCACAGTGCACTGAGTGTCAATTTATGAGCCAGACAGAGAAAAGCGGGAGGGACAGATATATAGCTCTGTTAGAGAGAATTATAAAGCACTACAGACACTTAATATGATTTCAGCGTGGATAATAGGAATATTTGTAGCCCAAGGCAACAGTCAAGCTAAGCAAGTATGAAATAGTTCATTACAGTCAAAACAAAAGACCCTCAGGGAGAATGACCACAATGCCACATGTGAATTCATCGGTTTAGACAAGAACTGCAGAGGTCAAGTGTTATTTGGGCTAATCCGAGAGAAGACTATCTCTGATCATATCTTAATGACGATCTTTATATGAAATGATGGAGTCTGAGAGTGTTTGATATTGGAGCCGGTTTTAAATCTGAGATTTAATCTCCAGACTGATCTGGCAATTATAAAAGACACTTATTTATTAAAAAGCAATTTGGGAAACCAGTTCAGAGTCAATTATTGATCAGACAGTTTCTGTGTGTGTGAAAGTGTTTGTGTGTTCATAGAACTGAAGCCAAATATTGATTTATACTCAATTTTTGATTCATTAGACTGAATAATTCTTATTGTACGACACATTTAGAAGAAAACGAGAAAGAATAACAAGTAAAGTAACTAAAAAATAAAGACAAATTTTACCACACTTCATTTAAAACCGTGTTCAGCATCTCAAACCTTTCTTAGATTAGAAAAGAATCCCCTGCAGTGTTTTTAGTAACACATCTTTAAATGTTATTTTCTGTGCACACACAGTTTTAACTACAATGTGTTGTGCTTTGATCTGCCAAAGTCTTCAATTATGTCTATATTTATCACAGTTTCTGAGGTATTTTTGAGCTGTTATAAAATCACAACTCCTCATGAAATCATTTCGGTTCAGCAGCACACCAGTTTATTTTGACTTCCAGCAGCACGCTTATTCTAATGACACACGACACATGAAATTATTAATATAATTACTCTCGAATCTAACCAGCCTGATTATTTGCTTCAACTTCCTGAGCGATTCAATTATTTGCTGCAGCATTTTTAACAAATATGTGCTGACGCTTCGATCCTTAAGGTCTTTCGCTTGCATTTTTATGCAGATTAAATTGAGCTCAATGGGTTTAAAACTCACACAGATCTCTGCTAGTAGTGTCAGTGATATAGTGACGCATTATATAGTAATTGACTTCATGTTAAGGGAGTTTTGGATTGAGTTTCTGTCCATTATTACCTCAGATTTTTCATTTTATGCTCAGATTGGCTGTGATTGTTTCTTGATGAGTGAAATCAATGAACTGTTTGGTGTATAAATCACAAAACACAAGCTTAAGGGCTAATTATTCATAGCCTGTTAAGAGTTTAATGTGCTGTGCTTGAGGTCGTTGTGACATGGATTTTCATGAGCCACATGCTATTGAGTGATCTTCACCATTATCAGCTTTGAATTTTCAATTTTCTATATGAAAAACAGCAATAAGTAGGGTTTAAAAAATATATATATGTATATATATATATATATATATATATATATATATATAAAACCTTTTGATGTCATGGATCCCAAATATCACCTAATCACTTATGCTTGCAATTTATGCAATTTATTTGATCGATAATTGATCAAAATTTCGAGAAAAACTTGTTAAATTTTGAGAAAAAAGTTGAAATAAAATGTTGAGAATAAACTTGTTAAATTACGAGAAAAAAGTCGTTAAATTACGAGAACAAATTCGTTAAATTATGAGAAAAATATTGTTAAATTTCGAGAAGAAAGTCGAGATAAAATGTTGAGAATAAACTCATTAAATTATGAGAATAAAGTCATTAAATTACGAGAAAAAAGTTGTTAAATTATGAGAACAAATTTGTAATTTAACGAATTTGTTCTTGTAATTTAACAACTTTTTTCTCATAATTTAATGACTTTATTCTCAACATTTTATCTCGACTTTTTTCTCGAAATTTAACGATTTTTTTCTCCTAATTTAACAAGTTTATTCTCAACATTTTATCTTTACTTCTTTCTCGAAATTTTACGAGTTTTTTCTCATAATTTAACAAGTTTATTCTCAACATTTTAACTCGACTTTTTTCTCGAAATTGTAACAAGTTTTTTCCTCGTAATTTAACAACTTTAATCTCGAGATGGTTTTATTTTTTTTATTATTGCTTGGCCCTAATCCTCTTCCATACAATTCAAAGCAGCTGAGAGCAAATATCATTATATATTCAGCACTACACCTAGTGCTAAAGAAAAAAATCACCTGCACTGCTTGCTGATTGGCTAATTCAGTTCCAACCACACAGCCAATAAGACATAAATTCCCCTTCAAATCTTTCTGTCAGGTGTTCGTTCACACTTCAAAGCATTTCATTCAAATCAAATATTAATTTTAGCCGAAACAGTTTTAGACTTTGAACAGAACAGTTTGCTGAAGCTTGTCTTATCAGTCTTTGGGAGGATGACGGTGCGGTCAGCATTGCTCTCTCATTGTTTTGTCAGAGTTTAGTGTGTGTGATGTGCTTTTTATAGCAGCATGTTATAGATTTAGCTGCTGTAGCCACAGCCACAGGCTGACAGAGCACTGTGATTGGTCAAGGCCTTTCAGCCTGGATGACCCTCTCAGGGTCGAGGCAATTAAAACCATAAAGACAGTCTTCCTTGCTCACCGGACCAGAGCTCATTCACCCCATCCACTCGAGTCCTCCAAACATTCCCGCTCTTTTCCCCTCCACCGTTCATCATCATGCACCATTGTCTCTCTCTCCTTTTTCTCCCGACGGCGGCCTGCGGCTCCCTGGATGCTGTTACATCACCACATAGCAACAGATGAGGCTGGACTGACTGCTCTGGGAATATACCTCATTGATTCTGCTCATATGCGTGCACACATACACAAACACGCGCTACACAAACACATGCATACACATGTACACACACAAAATAAACACTCTTAATTACACATGCATGCAACGTTTTGTGTCCATGGAAATGTTCCCACAAAACACACACATGCATAGGGGTGATGGGAAGGACATGACTTCAGGCCAGGGGCAGTTTCATAAACTTCATGAACATAGCTGTTATGTCAAGACTGTGATAAATAATGGTAGATCTATTTTTGTTTATGTTCTTATTTATGTGTATTTATTTAAATCCAGCCACATTTTTTGATATATATATATATATATATATATATATATATATATATATATATACCCCTCTGTAAAAACACCATCCCCCCTTACCATCCCAATTAGATTAACAATGTTGTGTATTTTTTAAACCTACAAATTCTCTATGTATGATATTTAACAAACTACAAATAACAGCGATAGACCAATCAGAACTCAATATTGTAATGAGCTGTGCACGGCCAAGCAAGCTTTTGTAATTTTTTGCGCTGTTCAAAATGGCAAAGAGAATGGTTCAAGCACTTCTTTTGATGTTGTTTCAAAAGTAGAGAACAGAAAGTTTGCTATTTCTTTGATTAGTATTTAAGGACATTCCCCTGACATAACATTAGAAAGAAAAATGAACATAGCTAAATTGCATTGATTCAGTAAGGGATCGTTGTCAAAGTTGCATTGAATTATTAAAAGTGAATGCAGTCACTGAGGGGATACAGTAATTCACACATTCACATGTTCGCTAAATCATTAGACTATAAACACTTCAATTCCCCCTGAAGACATAATTTAGTTTGGCACACAGAGATGTGCGCGCGCGAGTGTGTGTGTGTGCGTGTGTGTGTTTACAAAATTTATAATCATTGTTTAAGGTTTGCTGCCCATAGCCCTTTATCACACACCACCCCCTTGAATTTTTTTATTATTATTTTTTTTTATATACAATTTGACCTAGTGTTTTATTTTTCACTTTTGCCATGTCTTATTATTATTTAGGGCACAAAGTAAAAGAGGTCTATGTCAGTAGACTGTTCATCTGTAAGCAGTACACTTTAGCATAATATACTTTAAAAGAATATACTTAAAGGTGCAGTAAGCAATTTCTGAGAAACACTGTTGATATTTGAAATCAACCCAAACAAAAACACCCCTCTTCCTTCATTGCTCCACCCCAAAAATGCACAAACATGTATTGCAAGAGTGGATGTATCTTTATCGTAGCTGAAGTGAAGAAATATAATGCTTTGCAAAAAATAAAGTGAAAATGACGAACTAACAACAAGTTGTTAGTCTTTAAAATAATACACACAAGAACAACAAGTTGTTAGTCGCCAGCAGCACACTAGTTCCAGACAATGACATGCAAAACTGTCCTGTTACTATAGTTAACATTACAACAACAGCATTTCTTGGTTCTGTGAAAGCTTTTCTAATATTAACGCATAAAGCTGTTACCTGATCATAGCCCTTCTTTTTCCAGTAATATTCCTCTGACCTTTTCTCTTTTGTAATGTCTCTCAGCCATCTCTCTTTCTACAGTCTTTCTTCAAATCTCCTTTTGCTCACTTTCTCTCCTCCCCCTTCATGAGTGTAAACGCCCCCTACTGCTGATTGGCCACAAATGTGTTGTGCTGCTCAGTCTGATTCACTTTCAACAATTGCTTACTGCACCTTTAATTTAAACTGAATGTAATGTGTTTGACCCATAACTGTGTTAACTGCAATGTCATGTAATTGAACTTATATTAAATGCTTTAAGCTGAAATTTAGAGGTTTTTTTTTTTTACGTATGTAATTATGTCTCTAATTTCATAATTCTGTTGTCTTTAAAATGTGCTGCCGAATGTACTGACAAACATGTACAGTATATTTAAATATAATTTTATAATTTGTAATTTCATTTCTATTGAAAATGTGTTATGTCATGTATTTAAATATATTTGTAATTTGTGATTGATAACTTATAATTATGAAGTTGCAGTTTAGTATATTTTTAATATATTAACAGTAAACGTAAATGAAACACTACAGTTAAAACTATAATTGAAGACATTACATGTATTTTAGTATGTTAGTCAACACATCAAAATAAGTGTGCTTTTTAAAAGCATGACAAAAGATTATTATAAAATTAATTACATATACTTTCTACTGTATAAAAATAATGTTAGGATTTTGTTTAGGTTTAGTTGCATGTAATTATGTATAATTCATAGCTATTACTACAGTAACTGCATGTAACATTTAACAAGGACAAAATAAAATGTTACCTTATTTAAAAAAAATAAAAAAAACTGTACATATTTATATGAATGAAATAGAAGGTCCCTTAAGTGTACTTGAATAGAGTACACTTAATAGATACTGTATGTTTCTTAACACACTAAAGTACACTTTTAAAAGTGAGCTTTGTAATAATGTCAAATTAAAAGTTTTACTTTGAAGTACATTTTATGTATTAATACTTTTAAGATTTGAATACACTACAAATACACATTCAATACAATTAAGCACACTTCTTTTTCACAAGGGAACTCCAGCCTCGTACATCTCAGAACTAAACTAGCACAAAAGCATCAGACATGGTAACCTTTATAGACTGAATAAAACAACATGTTCAGCATAAACCAGCATCTAATCAAGCCATTCGTCACAATAAACCAGACTCAACATTCAGCTGAGAGTTCAGTTTAAAAATAATGGATATTCAACTAATGCACATGAATACAATCATAAACCCTACTAGAGCAGAAAGTGTAAGATCAATAAAACTTACACATAAGAGATCCTGTAATGCTAAGCTGCTATTTTTTAATCATTTTATAAAGAATCGACCAACACAGCCTGAGGAAATAGCCCAAGGAACAAACTCTGCAGGGAGGAACTTTGTTTAAACATAAAAGTGCTTTTACAGAAAAAACATCACTAAACGCTCTCTCAGTTGAAAATGTTCACCTAAAAACTGCTTGTTTGAAGAATGTGAGCTTTCATGAAGTTTTAATCATTGGGCAAATAAAACCAGCCCAGACGAGACAGAAGAGCTGATTATGTTATTGCTCAAACTCTCATTTCATGGCATATCTGGTGTAAATGAGATGTGATTGAAATCAGTAACTTCACTGCAGATCCAATGAGACTCCAACCCACCTCAGATGTGAAGGAAACACTTTAGACAAGCAACAGAGAGTGAGAAGACTGTGAAAATTACTCTCAAACCCAGACTAATTAAAAGCAGTTGCTGATGTAGTTCATCTTTAAAGCACCGAACATTATAGGCATATCAAACTCACCTCAACACGTCTGAATCTCTAAAGCATTTCAGTGCATATTCTATCTGTCAATCAGTTTCAGCTGATAGCAGCAGAAGACGACATATCTCATGTTGTGTGAAGAGGAGGAAAATCTTAGACAATAGAGTGAATCATTGCTCAAAAAAGGGTGGACACCTTAGTCAAACATTTAATTGATGCATTACTTGAAACTGTTGCTGGGTAAAATACATTCAAAAAGAAATGCCGTTCATAAACATCTCTTCTATGTTAAGCATGTTTTTCATTTCTGAATTAAAATGAATTTTGATATTTATTAATTTATTCAACTGTCCTGATATCATAATGAAGAAACAAAATCCTCATTAAATGAATGAAAGTCTGCAAAAGAATGAAACTCTGTAGCTTCACATAATTGTTATTATTATTTCTTAAAAGTAACAAAAATGCTTTACTGCACATATTAAAAAAAAAAAAAAATGCCATGTGGTGCAACTCCCCAAACCCCCTCCCACAAAACAAAACAAAACAAAACAAAACAAAACAAAACAAAACAAAACAAAACAAAACAAAACAAAACAAAACAAAACAAAAACGATATTTATAAATGAGTAATTTGTGATCATTGTTAGTAATAATAAAAACAACATTAAAAAATTTATTTAAAAACTTTTTTTGAAAATAATGATATGCACATGTACACGCACATGTATTCAAAGGAAAATATATTATTACATATTACATGATGGTTACACCACATTACATTTTTATTGTAATTAAATTGAAAATGTTGTTAAAAATGGCACAAAAGTTTTTCAAAACAATATGAAACCAACATGAACCAACATTTTAAAAAGATTTTTCTTTTTTTTTATCGTTGAAACTCATTATTTGTCATCAACATGAACAATGATGTTGGTCAAATTCAACATAATGAAGCATTAAGTTAATCTAAAATAGTCACATCGTGAGGCCTGCCATATGTATTTGTCTGTGTTGTGTTTGCGTGCTCCTACAGTGTGACGGCCGGCATGTCATTTGGCCTCTCTGTCATAATCAATCCAATTATAGGATTACATCACACTTTATTGAACAGTCCTCTGAGAGCCAGTTTGTCCAGATCTAATCCGCATTATAAAATCAGACGCCTTCTGCTATTTTTGAGAGGAAGGATTCTTGAGTTTTTCACTTTGCTCTGCTCACTGAGCCCCTCAAATCCCTCTTGAGCAGCATCACCGTCCGTTTGAGGGCCTTTATCCTTTAAACCATTTAAAGAGACCATAAATGCTTAAAAACTTCCATCATTTCCATAGAGCTTCATATTTCAGCACAAATAGACTGATGGCTATTAAACTGCAGCTTCTTATGATTGGTAGATGTGTGGATAAATGAAGGATTTATAAAGGCACAGCTCTTTATATTTTATATATATATATATATATATATATATATATATATATATATATATATATATATATATATATATAAATATATTTTCTCTCTTTCTCTTTACTAGTTGATCCTACATGTCCAATCAGCACGAGGCGTCAGCTGTCCGACAGGTGATGAATGAGTCTCCAGTGCAGCTCTGACTGAACCAGTGACAGAGTTGCTTTTTTAGACAAATGACTCTGATCTACAGCACAAACTGAGGCTGAATTAAACCTGTAATAGGAATGAAGACGGGATCCTGCAATCAGACACAAAAGTGAGTGAAACTGAACACCAAACACATTGAACACCACATACACAAAATAAAACTGATTTAAAACAGTGGCAGAAGTCTGGAGTGACGGCAGAACCGTGAGCCATAACAGCGTGACGCACGTTTGTGTTTAACTGTGAGGTCAAAATAATTAACACACACTCAGTAGGGTGTTTGCTCTTTAGTGTGCAGTCAATACAGCTAATTTTTGTGTTGGTAATGTGTTGGTAGCTTGTGCAGTGACAGGTGATACTACCACCACACTTCTATGAGTCATATTTATCATGGTAATAAATGATTACCATATGGGTTTTCAAACTGGGGTCCAGGTCCACTCATAAAATCATATCTGCATACAGTTTGTGTAAAATAATAATAATAATAATAATTTCCAAATTCATTTCTAAGTGTTCATCTTTCATACCGTTTGTATATTTTGTTGAATCTTTATATGTTGAAAATGATTTTAGAAATACAATTTAATAATTTTAACTGGTCATGTTTCTCTTCAATTTTATAAATACATTACTATTTTCCTGATACTATTTTAATAATTTATTTTTACTTAATACTACAAGAATGGCAATATGCTAGTTTAATTTAATAATTTAAGACATTTTTAATAATTTCATTAAATTATTCACTTTTTCAAACAACATGTTGTCTTTATAATATTACGCTTACACAACATTAATTAACCATGAAAATGCTGTTAAATTGTATGAAGAAGGTCTCTCACAAAGGGAACTTGTGACAAGGCCCCTGAAATAATCAGGCCTTCATTTTAAGCTTTCATTTAGTGATGAGGGATTTTTTTGCTAGACAAAGAGCAGGTGCGAGTGTCTCAGAGCCAGCAAAAGCTATGAAAAGAGTGACTGTTTATCTCACAGAGTAAGATGCTGCCTGTAGAAATGACATGCATGGTTGTTGTTCTCACTGGAACTTCCTACTGTAGCCAAAGCACAATAAAGTCAGTTTCCAAAGCCCATCTTTACAAAATATATATTCCAGAAATCAATAATCTGGTCTCATGAGACCAAATCATTTGGTTCTAACAGCATCCAAAATGTTATGGTGTTGCTAGAGGAGGAGTACAGTGAGAAGTGCCTGGTTCCCACAGTAAAGTTCAGTGGTAGTAAAGCTCTTATATAGGGATGTATGAGTGCTGAAAGTGTGAGGGAGTTGTGCTTTATCAATGCTGTCATGAATTCACACACCACTGTGTAATTTAATACACAAACTTAAAACAGAAGATGTTACCCTTTCCTGATTCCCTGCATTGTTGGGCATTTTTTCAACATGACAATGAGGATACATGTCTTACATGGAAACATGTATTGCACTCAATCTTAACACTTTTGAACGCCTGTGGGAAATTCTGTAGAGACGAGTTGAGCAACACTCCCCATTAAAAATCAGGGCATTTAAGGAGCTCATCATCCAGGAGTTAAACAGGACAGATGTGACAATTTGTCATGAACTTGTACACTCCGTGCCAAGAAGGGTCAGAGCAGTATATTCAAAAGTGCTAGAATATTATACATTTGTTTAATTAAATTTAGGGTGTACTCATTTCTGCAGCCCTTAATTTAAACAAAATTGGCTAATTTACTTATTTTATAGTATTAATGACATATATTTCTCAGTTTTTATTATGTATATATTTAATACATTTTAGTTTTACCATCTTTCCATGAATTGTATTAGTGATCATAAAGAAAATATATATTTTGTATTTGTTCAGAGGGGGTGTACTCATTTATGCTGAGCACTGTATTTATTATATGAATTGACAATTACAATTAAATATAGCATTAAAATGAATATAACTATATACTGTACATATAAATACAAGGTTCAGTATATAAAGCTTTTTAAACTGATGACGCTTACGTTATCTTTTTAGCTCTTTGTAAACATTTTTTTTTTTGTTTAAATTCAGTTGATTCGCTTTCTCAAACTTTCACTGCAGCAATGTTTATTCTTGCCTTGTAAATGTGTTTCGATTCATGATATTTTTTTCATATCGATCTCTTCATCTTCAACAAGTGAATTGCGCGGAATCTCACGAAAAATCAATCAAAGTCATGCTTTCCATGTTCCATGTGATTGGCTGATTGTCACACTTTCAGGTGCACATGCCTGGATCAAACCTGAGTTGACAGAAAAAGTTTATACCGAGCGTTGTGCAACAGCTGATCC
Organism: Chanodichthys erythropterus; assembly: GCF_024489055.1. Taxonomy (NCBI): domain Eukaryota; kingdom Metazoa; phylum Chordata; class Actinopteri; order Cypriniformes; family Xenocyprididae; genus Chanodichthys; species Chanodichthys erythropterus. The sequence continues at coordinate 20,052,531 of NC_090228.1, forward strand.
TGATCTAAACTGGGTTGGGTTTGTCTGGTTCTATCAACTCTAAACCTATACTGAAACTCAGAGTTTCTTCAACTAGTTTCATGAAACAGGCCTCTGCCGCCTGTTTGTGTACTTTGAGTTAGTTGTCATGGTTACTGATGAAGTTCCACACCTGTTCTGTCCTTCATTATTTATCCCCTTGTGTATTTATAGCCTTGGTTTTGATGCAGACCTTGTCTGTTCTCGTCGATATGTGTTTGGCTGTTCTGTTCCATCAACTGCTGCAATTAAATCCTGCTTCTATTTCACCCTGCTGCAACCAAACCATGACATTTACCAGTTGCTGATGAACATTATGAGCAGCACCAGACCAGCACTAACCAGCATAAACCAGTCTGAACTACCTGGTCTATGGCCTGTTCAGGAGGGTAAGAACTTGATCTTGATCTCACCTTGAAGGTGAGACAGTAAATTTGAGTCAGACAGCAAGTGATGAGCAGCTACAGCTCACCTGCAGCCTGGCCAGAATCATAGCTGAGGATTATGGGAAAGACGCTCACACTGGGGAAAAGATTACACAAACTCAACTGACATCACAAGCTGGCAGAAACATCACAGCCGTGTTCCCCTGCTGTATGTTTTCAGTATAGTCTGATGTCTGGATCCCAAACTTCCTTCTTAATCTTTTTAAAGGAAACATCAGAGTTCCTCCTTGCTGTTCTGAGTCTTCATCTCTGCCTCAGCTTCAGGTTTCAGTCTCAGCAGGAGGCGAACAAAAATGATGGGCAGAATCGATAGAGAGCAGAGGGCTGTAGATTTCAGAGAGAGGCTGATAGATGAAGAGACACGAGATCCGTGACATTGTCTTCGGCCTCCAAAAATCGCAAGAGTGAAACTCAGCAGAAAGAGCAAAACACGACTCCAGCTTTCATCATGCCTCGACAGGGCCGAATTCACACACACAGACAGCTATGATTAAACACACTAAAGGTTAGTGTGTTTCCTTGAATACAGCCGCACTGCTGGTGCTAGAGCTCTCAAAGCAGAAAATAAAGACCGAAGAAGTCAACGCAAGAAATGACAAGTGAGAAAAATTACATATTGCAACATTGTGGAAATGTTGGATCACTCTTCATACTAGAGTCAATTAATCAATTAAATAATAACTCAATACACTTTAGCATGTTGCTAAAGACATTATGCACTTAACATGCATTACAAATACACAAATATTGACAAAAATAGTGTATTTTATTTAGATTAGTAAGTATATTCACTGTCAACATTTCTCTTTATATGGTAACAATATTTATAAAACGAATTCAAAATATTAATTAAGAAAACTGTAACTGTTGCAATGCATTTTAGGATTCTACTTTTTTGTGAAGGTTACATACAATATTAGGAAAAAAATCTAAAAAGGCAAAATAATGTTGATATAAAATATAAAAATAATATAACAAAAAGACAAATATCATCAAATAAATGTATTATTATTAAATAAATAAGTAAACATTTCTCATATGCCAATGATATCTGTAAATGTAGCAGCATTTTCACACTCTCGCTGTTATATGTAGATGATGAAGGCTTCTAGCTCGTACTGAAATGCAAACAAAAGCTCATCTATTATTAATAGAGAAGCTGCAGACACCTGTATGTTTCTTAGCACCATCCAAAAATGAACGTGACAGCTCATGTGGTTTATGACACCAGCAGTGTCAAGACGTCTTCTTTGATCATGTGACCTTGTGCGATTTAATAGCTTTCTATGATAAACAGCAACATAAAGCAGATCCAGTCACACACGCTCTTATCATATTAGTGCATTGTGAATGAGCTCTCACTTTGAGAGGCTGGTAATGGAAAAAACATAAAGGTCTCAGTCAGTGCTGGGAAGTTATTCATTAAAATGTGAGAAAAAGGAAGTTAATAATGGTTGGATTTTTTCATTTTATACCAGATGAATCGAGAAATGGAGATTTCTGATTCTTGTGATGAGGATTATGATTTTGTGCTCTAATAAGGAGCGATCGATAAACAAAATGAGCTCATAAATCATAATGGCACATTTTAAAATAATGGTAATGTTGGAATTATTGAATTTGAACCTCCTTCTTTTGAAAAGCATACTAGTACTGTAAGTACACACTTCTTTTTGCAGTGTGCAGTGCATGTATTGTGTACAGTATGGAGATTTTCTGCATCTATGTGATATTTGGATGACTAATTGTTTATTGGTGCATAATGTGTACTGCTTCACGCATGTTTTAAATGGCAGGCAGTATGCAGTCTATACTGCACAGTATGTGGTTAGCAGTATGCTATTATTCCATTTCTTCCTTAGAGAACTTGAAGGGTCAAAGGTCAGGATTGAGAAACACTTGGCAAACACTATACAAGTTGTTCCTCAGTAAACGAAGAGGGATGGAGAGCGTCACTCTGTTAACATTCATCAGACATACAGCGGCTTTGTGATTCTTTTATAATGTGCCTCATTTTTCATCTCTAGTGAAATACCCTTCAGTTTTATGTCACTTTCACATAGATGGTGAGGCGCTTTCAAAACGCCCCTCATCCGACCTTGATGATTAGTTTTAATGAATTCTAGAAGAGATTACCATTATCCTTGGGATTTTTTGTATTAAGGGCCCGACCCAGAGCATTCACACAGAGAGACGGGCAGAGACAGCGATCGAGACACACACACAAAAAAACAGGTATTTAAAAACTGCAGCTTATGCTTCAATTTTTGAAGAAGTAGTGAGGAATGATGAGTAGATTTTGTATGCCAAGATTGGGGGAGGAAAGAGACTGAAAGAGCGAGCAAGAAAGAAATAAAAGAGCGAGATTAAACTAAAAGAGAAATGACGGTCACAGTTGTATTGATGATAAATAATAATGCTGGTTAGAATAGAGCCGGAATGGTTCAGTGAAAGGTGACCTTGCAGAGGACATGAACTGCAAAAATGAGTGAAGAAGTAGACTCATTCAAAACAAGGAAATAATAAACACGCTCTCATGCTCCTCAAAATCAATCACTCACCTCAGAAAACATTGTATACGCAGCATCTGAAAGTGTATCAGATGTCCTCAGACGTCCTGCTGTCAGTCTTTAATGTCTCATTCTCTCAGATTAATTTGATCTCTACAGCTTTGGCACTGTCACTGATCTCCCAAGACTGAGCAAATTACCCAGAATGCTCTCTTCTCACTGTAATCTCCTAAAGTAAGGGTGGCCCCAAAGGTGATTGTGATAAATGTCATCATTCCCATCATGCAGTGAGTTCAAACAAATCTGAAGGTCACATGTGTGATTCTGAGCTGGATCTGATCTCAGGGAACCTGCACTCTCTTAAGCCTAGATGAACTTGTTCCTGGATCAACATGCTGGAAGTTCAAAAGGAATGACAGCCAATGAATGACACTGGGATTTGATTGGTCTGATTAGATGGCGATGGACTGGATCTCTTCCCAGTGTCCATCTCATCACACACACACTCTGCTGATCCTTCTGCAGTTTTAACAGCTAAGGAACATGAACCCTGTCCACATTTGTCATGCATTTGATTTCCTTTTTCATCCATCCATATCTGTCACTCAGATGCTGCTGTCAAGACTTAAGAAGTGTCTGGAGTGACTCGGCCTCATCTTGATAGATCATTGATCTTTCTCTGAGAAGCACTTACTGTAGATCAATATCTAAGAAAGATCACGTCCCTCTCAAAGGACGCGCTAAATGCTACTTCAAACGCTCACACGCCTCTTTATTCTGACAAACAGATGATGTGCTCCATTACAGTCTTCAACTTTTGATATTGACTGACTGACCAGCTGTCAAGTCATATTTTAAATGGGAATGAGTAAATATGACACTGCTGAAGCACTTTTTAAGTGAAATTTAAATGGTCTATCATATTTTCTTATTATTTATGCAGTAAATACTACATAGTATACACTTTTTCTGAATAAAATATATGCAGTGTTGGGCACGTTTAAAAAAAAAAAGTAATTAGTTGTAGTTACTAGTTACTTCTTGCAAATAGTAACTGAGTTACACCATTATAAAAGTAACTAATTACCAGGGAAAGTAACTTTTATGTTACTTAAAAAAAAAAAAAAAAAAATCAAATATGTCAAATAAGTTGCATGCCCCCAATATTAAATATAAGTCTAAAAATAAATTATTATTTGTTTAAGTAGGCCAATGTTATGTTTTAAATTAATCTATTTGATTATGAAAAGTGAACAGCATGAGTAAGAACACATCATAAGATGTGCAATATATTGGGAGACTTGGAGTGGGTCAGACATGATTTTGACCACTTCATTAAGTTTTCTTTTGTAGAAAGCCTTTCTTTAAAGTGAATTTCGTTTTGTAAAAATTGTATCTTAATTTTAATCAATGTTTCATCAACCAATTGCCCGGTTTTAATAAATAAGAAGCAAATATAGCAGAAAATATAATCATGACTTGGAGGCGCTGGTGCGATCAGTTGCACGTGAACTGGAGCGCGGCTTATAGTCCAAATGAACCGAAATTCAGCAGTTGCTTGCCTCACAGACATAAGAAATATATCTATAGAAAGCTTGAAATGTCTACTTTTAAACAAAATAATTCAAAACGAAAAGAAATAACCTGTACTATTTCTTTACAACAAATTGCTTTGCAGGTCTATCATCTCTACTCACACACCAATCGTCATCAGTTAGCATGTGTCCCACCCCAACACACACAGCAGAGAAAAAAAACTTTTCAGCTCCTATGGCTGAGAGAGAGCCTACTCAGATGAAAACCGTTTCAGTGAGCTCAATTATAGTAACGTGGCATTTTTTGTCAGTAACGGTAACGGCGTTGTAACGGGGGAAAAAGTAATCCGTTTGAATACTCGTTACTGAAAAAAGTAACGCTGTTTATTTATAACACCGTTATTTCCATCACTGAATATATGAAGAGTTTGGTTCCAAAACGCTATAAATCCATTTTGATTAATTTGAGTAAAAAGGTGTTTTCTTTACCAAGAAAGTGGCAAAATGAAAACCACTCTTTTCTGTTTCAAACTTTCACATTGCATCTTTTGGTTATAAAAACATTAAAAATTCAAATCTAGATTTTGATTTTCAAAGGTTTATTATAAAAAATTATTATTTTTTCCCCAAAATGCAATAAATGCATGACACGTTTTTTTTTGTTTTGATTTTTTTTTTTCAAAATGCAATTAATCCATCGATATAAAAGTTATTTTTTCATATTGAAAGTAAGTTAATTCACATATATGACAGCCTCTGAACTTTGTCAATACTAATCTTATGTACATGCATTTGACTAAAAATACATTCAGTCGTCGCTCCCAAAATGAATTCAACGAGTCATCTTGTTAATGTTATAAATTAATTATGTCTCTGTTTGTCATTACCGATCAAGGCGTATCTGGCGTCACCGCATGGTTAAAATAAACAGTTCAGTTTAGGGAGCGTGATAGAAGTTTGATGCTGTCGTGAAACAAGCAACAGCCGGCATTTTTCCTCCTCCCGACTCGAGTGCCTCGCCTTCTTAATCTCCTCACGTAAATGATTTCGATGGCTTGCGTTTCTTCCCCACTGCAGAAACCACAACAGGTTCAGCAATGTTCATCGAAATTATTCATTTTTCTGTTTTTGTTGATCACAAAGTACAAAGTAGATAAAGGATGCGGGGTGTATTCAGAGCGCCGCCATTACGGTTTACAGTGCATGGAATGGTGCGCTGTGATTGGTTGAGCGGATATATCGCGTTCTGCAGAGAAGGGAGACTGGCGTTTGTCGCGTTTTGGAAAGAAAGGGAGAAAACATGACAGAATAACACAACGGATATCGCATTTTGCGCAAAATTAATAAATGACTTTTCAATACCGACCAGACACAAAACTGATTTTGGCAGAAACAAAATTTTTTTGAAAATGGCGTTTATCGCGTTTTGGAACCAAACTCTTCATATGCAACCCCAATGCAAGGCACTTGACCTTTCATTTCCAATGTGTTGAATGTACCAGAATTTTCTTATTTGCTCATATTTGCTCTTTATTGATTGAATTACAATTATCTGAATGATAATTTGATATTATTAATACAATAATATATAATAAATTACTACAGTTATATTCAATTATAAATTACAATACATAAATAAATACAATATATAAATAGTTTGTTTTTATTGAAATAAATAGAATAAATATATTACACAATATCAGATATCATATATAAATAATTAATTTTAAATTTTAAATTTTATTTAACTGGATGGCACTCATGTATCATGCTACATTTGAAATTTTTTATCATTGCACATATATTTTAAAAATATGTTAAATATTTAAAAATGTATACTGTGCAGTATGCAACTAGCAATAGGCTAGTGTTCTAAGAATCCGAATTTCTTCAGTTCTTTGTTGCTGATTGCTCACTCAAAGGGGTTTATTTTCAACCACCATTTGTGTTTTTTATCATCTCCATCTGAGCAGCATCTAATTTGATATACAAATTGACTCAATGCTTGAGCACCAGACAGCTCTTGTTTTCTCTAGATTTCGATGTAATCTGAGAATTAGCCGTCAAATGTGTTTTGCAGCACACAAATTTGCAGGGGTTAAATGTCTAATTGAAAGTGCCTGCAAATGCTCACTTACGACAGATTTATTTATTTCTCAGTTCATTGGGACCAACTCCCAAAAGCATCTGACGGGTTGATTCTTGCAGCTGAAGACACTTGTTGATGTAATGAAAGCTAAATGGATGAAGGGTGTCATGGATGCAAACACACTCCGCTCTGATTCTTCATCTTATTATCATTCTGTATGTGACTCTTCACTGATGATGAAGCTTCTGGAAGCTTTTGCGTCAAAGGCATGAAACCGATTACTGATCATCATATGAAGGTATTAACTGCTACCCGACAACAAGTCCATTTTCTCCTCTGGCTTGCATCATTCTTTAAATCCCTTTACTGTCATTCATTTTTTTCACCCTCTTTGAAAGGGAGAGAGTGAATGAAAGAAAGAAAGTGTGCAGTGGCTCTTTGTCTCTCATTTGCCAGTCACAGTAAATGGCGGCTCTGATTAAGTTGCTCTAATTGGACTCTGCTACGGATTCGACGAGCGAACAATGGGCCACTTTGATGAATGGGCCGTGTTGCGGTTTGTGCCGTTGTTTCTTCTGAGAGAAATCGTTATGCCATTAGCGACGAATCACATGCCAAGAGCCACAGATACAAAGAACTTTAGTCTTTAAGTCAAAGAAGGAACCAAACAAACGGCCTAAAATCTTTCCGACCACATAAACCTTAAGAACAGGAGTGTTAGGAAATGCTTTCAACAGCTATATCAAGCTTTTAAAACAAGGCTTCATGGACTCGAGATTTGATCTGCTACTATAGCGTGCCGTCCTCAACCTGTACGCTCTGATTTAATGTCTTTGTATTTTTCTCGTTTGCATGAGCAGAAAGACAGAATGTCCCTGTTTCGAGACCAGAGGGGCAACAACTGCTCCAACACTCAACACACAGATGGTGTCTTTACGTAACGGACGCATTAATTATGTCCACATCATTTCTCATATGAAGCCGCACTTCATGCTGAAACCGTCTCACCCCTCAGTTTAGCAGTGACAAGCAACGTTAACACATCAAAAGTATCTTAAGGTCACCAACTGAGTTGAAAACAAACTGTTTCTCTGCACAAGCAGCATCCTTGATGTGACATTTTAACAGCCAGACGTGACGATCTTTTTAGCAGGTGACAAAATGAAGGTCGTGAAAATCTCTAGCCTCATTAAAGGGTTCAACATGTTTGAAAAGATTCAGTGAAACGATCCTGCAGGACGTCAATCAATAGAGCAACAGTAATGAAAAAAACTCATTAGTGGCACGAGGGTTGTTGAAAGGTTTTAAAAGATGCCAATCCTGTTCTGATACTGTATATAAGTTATTGATGATTATGTCATATCCTGCACAGAACGTCCAGCTGTAGGAAGCGTTAGACCAGAGACTATTGAGCCAGTATGTCATATGCTAACTCTTGTGCAAAGAAGTACACTTTAGCCTACTTTTAAAGTGCCCCTATTATGGATTTTTGAAAATTACCTTTCATTCGAATCCCATTTCTGCAAAGTTCACACGTCACAAGTTAATATATCTGCATAATGCCCATCTACGTTCTGCATGGACATCCCGCGAAAACTTGAACCCCCCCCCTCAAATGCTGTAGCTCGTTTGTGTGGATAACATGTTGTCAAGACGCTGTGCTCTGCACTGTGAAAGGAAATTTGGTTTATTTTCACTTCTAAAGGATGAGGCTGTGAAGAGTCAGTGGTTAAAGATGGGACAGTATCTGCTTTATTTGGACCAACTTGCTCCAGAGAATCACAAACTGTAAGTGTGATTAATTATTGATGTATTTTATACTGAGTGTTTAAAATACATAGTGTTTTAGCTATATTGTGTATGTCTAACTGGCTAACTCACGTTATTACTGTCTTAATGAAATGCGTTTGTTAATCAGCTGTAGGCCCTGTATAACCAAAAATTGTGTCCATTAATGCAAATTGTCGTTCTTACTACTTTGAATAATGATAAAGGATGGAGCAACATTTGTTTTACAAACTTTAATGTTCAGTCATTCATGTTAGTTCTGTTATTGATACTTTTAATATTATTGCAGTGCATGTGTTAGAACCCACCAAAAAGATCCTGCTCAAGTAGTCCTTGCAAAGGAGGTTTGGGTTGAATAACTAGTTCTTCCAATATTTCATCATCGGACTCGCGCTCGGATCAATATGTCAAAATCGACACCATCATTACTGTCTTTACAGTGTATACAATTGCTGAGCTTTAGGAAGCCTCCAGAGCTGTAAACTGTAGACCAGTCACAACAGACTTGGCCATCTGGCCAATCAGAACAGAGCAGGCTCACAGAAAGGAAGGATTTAGAGATACTGATTCATCTGATGAGTCAATTGAAAATCTTGGTAAAATGTGATACGCAGTAATGAGAAAATGAAAGTGTTTTTGCATGTAAACCTGTTGTAGGAGACCTCCTAAACAGAATTAGGAACCTTTCAAATAGCATAATAGGGGCAGTTTATATAATGTACTTTAAAAGAATACAGTACTAAATGTAATGTTTTTAACACTTAATTTCATGTCATTTACAATTAAATGAAAATATATCATAGCTTAAATTTATATGAAATGCAATTAGCTGAACTTTTGTCCTACTATCTTTATAATTTCACAATGTAATGTGATTTTTTTAATTAATTTGCCCTCATGATCTGTAATCAAAATAACTTGCAGTGACTTCTCTTCTCTGACGACGTGTTTACTGGTGTTAGGGCGGGACAACCTGTCAATCACATGACATCACAGCAATAGCAAATCACAATGATCCAAAGATCCAGTCAATTCCTCATGGACAAAATCAAGTCCCCATCTACATTTTTCTTGTTTGAGAAGCTGTTTTGCTCATAATACTGCACAATAGGAAAGAAAAGACTATCGCAACTTCCGTTTCATGACGATTTTAAGCACTTCTTTTTCACAAGGTAACACATGCTAACATTAGCCAGAGTGTTACATTTTCCTCATTAGAACTAAATTAAAGATTTAACTGTAGATTTAAATCCTGCTGGAAAATCCAGCTTAAGCTGGTCACTGTGTTTTGGAACATATTAGCTGGTCTAGGATGATCATTAGCTGCTCCAAACTAGCAGACCGACAGTCATGTTCCCAAACACAGCTAATAGCTTAAGCTGGATTTACTAAGAGGTGGAAATGAGAATGAAAGAAATTCAGAAAGAAAATAATTGAAATGTAGTCTGTGTGTGAATATTCAGAGGGTCTTAACCCTGTTAGGAAAAAGAGCAAATGCTTCCCAGAGAGCGTTTAAGAGAGGAACATGATTAATATTACATGTGCTCTGAAATACACATCCTTACATACAAACATACACATTTAGAGAGGAAGTAGGCAAGCGGGGGAAGAGAGTGACGGATAGACGCCCAGAGAGATTGATGGCTATATTCAAATGAATACAGAGAGCTGACAGGAACCCAATGGAGCGAGACACGGTCTGATGTGAGCCAGTCCACCACAACCACACTACATACACTACCACACAAAAAAACGGTGTGTGTGCTCTAATTCCTAAGACCAAACCGCTTTTGGGATCAATAAATGCAAGAACTGAGTTGCTATTGACTCTCTTTCACCTCTTCACACAAGTACAAAACACTAAATCACACAGAACCGGTTGGCAGTACAAATGGAACAATAAAAAAATCACTCAGTTTCCCATGAACATTTATTGCCTGTTTCACTGAAGCCAGACAAAGCTGAAGACATTTCACCGCCCATCTTACCTAATTTTGGGAGGGAATATTTGACTTTGAAGTAATCCTGGTAAAACTGCAGGAGTCTCTTGGTGATGTGCAGAGCGTAGTCCCCCGATCCGCTCTGGATGGCGTCAGGCCTGGCATACAGCCGAATCTACATCAACACAACATCGGAAGAGAGGGAGAAGAAAAGTCAAATTGTGTCAGGTGCTGAATGAACTCTTGTACGGCTCTGGGTTTATTCCTAACCTCAATTCCCTCAAGGATAACTGTTATGGACTTGAAAGAGTAATCCTTGGTGAATATATCTGCCAAATGCCTTCATCTGGCTGGTGAATTTTGCATTTATCTTTCAAGTGCACCCGCCATCCAGTATGTAGAATATTAAAAGTTCCAAAATTGTTAAACAATTGATGCCAACTGAATAACTATCACCCATAATCCTGAAGAAAGAAAACAAAAGTGAAAAAAAAAAAAGGTATATGCATATGTTTAATTTTTTTTTAAATGTTTTGACCTTGCAGTGTATAATCAAAATGTCCTTTCTGGACCTTTTAGAGAAACTACAGATGTCTCTTATACTGACCCCAAACATTTGAATGCTGTATATATGAATATTTAACAATAATATTCAAATACTACTTATATATTTCACAGTAAACTTGAACATTTTATCTATTTTATTTTATTTATTTATTTTCAAATTATGGTTTGTGATGTTAGGAGTGTTCTGGTTCTGTTGGTTCATAGCGTAACTTACTGAATAATGTTTTGTAAACCGTGAAATATGAAAATGAATGGTAAAAAGACTTCCAAAACCAAGGCCATTGAAATATCGGACAGTTAGCTGTTTACATGTCTTTGAATGCGCTTTCATAAAACTCAATGTTATCGAATTGCAGCTGTTGAACATTTCTCAGTGTAGTTTTACAAGTATTAGGATTATTATAGATTATTTCCATCCATTTTAAAACTGTGTTTTATTAAAATAGCATTTTAGACATTTGTTCTTGCAAGATCCTTTATTCTGTATTTACTGTATGTGTGTGAGAAAGAGAGAGGGAAGACATAAAACAAGTGTGAAAGAGAAAGTGTGTGAGGTGTGGCTCTGTGGGAAATGTATTCTCACAGTAAAAATGATCTTGGTCTCTTTTAGCCGAAGGCTGATGCATGGCACGGCTTTCTGAATGGGCATCCATCTAGTCAGAATGAATGTCCTCCTACACTAACAGAGTTACCGTGCAAAACAAGCAGGAGGAAAGCCTTTGTTTCAGAGCCTGGCAGCAATGCACATTGAATTATGTGTTGTTTACCTCACATGTTGCTGCCGTATCGATCAGCTCTATGTCTGATATAAAGATGAATGGACGGCACTTAGGGCTGTGGAAATGATTCAAAGCTCAATCAAATCAATGTGATTTTAAAACAATCTGTAATTAGACAAAGCGCTCAAGTTGACAATCAAGAGAAGCTTCATTAATCAGTCAGTGTGAAGATTGTTCAATCTGACTCTAGTCTGACTGCTTCATTTGTTTGTTTGTTTGGTTTTGATGAAGGCAGCTTGACAGAGACTTAAATGGGGTTAATTAAACTTTATTGGAGAGTTTCTCAATGAGCGGCTGCTCAACATTTTATCCGCTAACAAGCTCTTTCTGATGAAAAGATGAAGGTTTAGTCAGCACACTTAAAGGGATAGTTCACCCAAAAATTAAAATTTGATGTTTATCTGCTTATCCCCAGTGCATCCAAGATGTAGGTGACTTTTTTTCTTCAGTCGAACACAAATTATGATTTTTAACTGCAACCGCTGCCGTCTGTCAGTCAAATAATAGCAGTAGATGGGAACTTCAACTATAACAGTAAATGAAACTTGCATAGACAAATCAAAATTAAACCCTGCTGCTCGTGACGACACAATGTCCTAAGAGACGAAAAGATCGGTTTTGTGCGAGAAACCGAACATTATTTATATAATTTTTACCTCTAATACACCACTATGTCCAACTTCGTTCAGCTTCCTGTTAGTGAGGTCAAAAAACGCGTTCTGAAGACGGAAGTGATGTCTCGCCCATATACTTCAATGAGCGCGAGACATCACTTCCGTTGTCAGAGCGCGATCAGACCTCACTAACCGGAAGCTGAAGTTAAAAATCATAATTTGCGTTCGACTGAAGAAAAAAAGGATGCCCTGGGGGTAAGCAGATAAAAATCAAATTTTCATTTTTGGGTGAACTATCCCTTTAAGATGACAAGGAGCACTTGACCTGATATTAACAACCTGTTGACTTATTACACTATATATGCCTGTATGTGAGAGATACTTCAGGTACTTCACAAATTCATTTCTATAAAGATCCAAACTGTGCCATTAAAAAAATGTACAATATGTGAAATTTGTCTTCTAAATTTTACATAATATGATTCCCTCTTAGAAAGTCTGGCTAGTCACCAGCTTGTGTTGTTTAGGCTGGTTTAACAGCTTGACCAGCACCAAGCTAGCATTAATCAGTATGGCTATTCATGCTGGTATTTTAACTTTGAAACCGACATAGACATTTCAAGGCATTTGTATTCTCCTGCTAAAACCATAATTTTGTCCATTAAATGCAGTAAACATGCTTTTCTGATCAGGCTGAGTAATTTTATGAATATGTAATTAGCATATTTAGTATAGTGGTGTTGAATGTTGATTAGATATTACAAGAACATTTGCCATTTTAATGAAAGGATAAATAAAAACTGACTGACTAAACCAGTGGATTTCATAATCACCTCTACAGTGTTATAAATGGAATACACTAAACTTTAAGACAATCAAATAAACAGTTTCTCTTATTTTATCACTAACTAATACAAGACAACAGGTAAAAAATTATGTCTGTTCAAAAAGATTGAGCAGTAGTGTTTGTGTGTGAAATCATGATTGATTGATTGATTGATTGATTGATTGATTGATTGATTGATTGATTGATTGATTGATTGGTTGGTTGGTGGATGGATGGATGGATGGATGGATGGAAGACAGATTCGATCTTTGACATCATTACTCCTGTAAACATGCACATTGTTAGTCGGTGTGACTTTTTTAGTACACCTTTTAACCCTAGTTAAAATACCCTGGTTATTCAGGTATGGTAAGGGAAGTCAAATCTAGCCTAAACCATAAAGTACTCACCCACCGGCTGGGTGAAATCCATCAGGAATAACGTAGAAGACTACCTTATGTTTGTTTTTTATCGAGGCTCAGTTTGGAGTTATAAGTAAAGTCTCACGGAAGGCAAACGTAACAATAAAATATCTCTTTTATTGGTTACAATACAAAGCAGTTAATGCCCAGCTTAAGCTACATTTTCCTCATCACATTCGCCTTGCCTGGGAAAATCAACTCTTGGTGACATTATTTGTTCTCCATCACCATTTTCCATTAGCACTTTAGCAATGGTTACAAATGACCAGATAATTCATTTTTCTTTCTTTGGTTTAACTGGTCATCCGTTGTCATCAAAGCAAAATTTCAGGTTCAGGTTCCCATTTGCTTTGAACATCCTCTATTCCCGTACGACATTTTGACGTCCAGGAATAATCAATACAGCTGTTGCTTAGCTGTCTTAGATAATTCTCATTATGTAGGCCCACACTAAACCACAACCTTTATGCCACGCTCACACCCTATGCCTTCCTATCACCAGTAATTCTCCTTTTTCCATATCACTATGCATTCCTCGCATTTTATCCATTTCAAGCCTGTCCATATACACTCACAGTTATCCTTCAGATTTCCTGTTCTTTGAATTATTATTACCTCTAGTTTGGGAAACTTTATTTTGCATTCCTCGCATATGACACACTGTGCCCCCTTTATTTTTCCTGGATGCTCCTTATACTGACTGCTCTTAATTTTTTGTTCCTCTAGGGGCTTTTCCATTTTACAACTTGGCTTATCTTTAGCTGAACTGTCCCACCATACATATTCTCCAAGACATCCACATATTACACTCTTTCCTCCAGCAAACAGCCTGTTTCACTTTAAACTGACAGCACTGCCTATTTTTCCATTTTGCCTGTCTTTTTCATGCTGTGTGTTTGTCACAATGTAATTCATTCTGCTTTTTGAGACTAGTCGTGTCTCTGCCCTTATCACTCCTCTCTGACTGTTGATTGTTATCATGTTTTTAAGCTTCATTTCCTCCGTATCTTGCAAGTCTTGCTTTCGTAATATTTTAGTCACCTTTGACCAAAGACCTTTTAGACCAAATTCCATTATTCTGTAATTCTACTGTGTGCTGGTCAATTATTTTTACTATTTTATCTTTTTTCCTGATTAAATCTTTGAATGGTTTGTTCTTGTTTTTATTCTCTAATTTTATCCACACAGTGTCTCCTACCTTGCAAACATGTTCATGCTCGATCGGTCTGTCATTCTTTGTTCCTCTTTTTATATCTGTGAGGTTAAGGTAATATGTTAGTTCCTCTATTTGAGTGTCCCAAAGTGTATTGTTACAAATTGCTCTCATCCATTCCTTAATTCCGCTATCCCGTTGCTTTGTGGCATGTATCTTAATGCCTTCTGTAATCCAATGTATTTCTCTGCCAGCCAATTTCCTAATTCATCTCTGACAAAATAAATTCTGTTCTCGTACCGTTTCAGGCCTTCCCCAAGCTGTCATTAATTTGTTTAACTTCTGATTTAACTATTGTTTTTCCACTTGATTCTTTCAGAGCTTTAGCCCATATATTCCCAGTGTAACCATCTGAAGATGAATCTATGTCCTAACTTTGTTTTAGGTTTAAGGGGACCGTTTGTATAATTTTTTTATCACTTTTTCCCATTAAGTTTACACTATATATCTTCCAAGGGGTTTTTTCCCTCCTAGGACTTTTTTCCCAGTGTTAGCATGCTGGGTTTTTCTCATAGGGTTTTTTTTTCCACCCCTGGGAGTCAGCCAACATTGGCTTAATGTAGCACCATCTTGTATATGTTACATATTACCACGCTTGTTTGTACAGTTTATTTTTAACCACTTCCCTTTTTTCTGTGCTTCTAATATGTAAAGCTGTTTTGAAACAATTACCAATTGTAAAAAGCGCTATATAAATAAATTTGACTTGACTTGACTAGGATGTTTCGTTTGATCATGGATTTTTCCTATAATGTCTTTATCTGCTTCTTGTATTACTACTACTCTTCGCTCATCCTTAAAGGATTAGTTCACTTTCAAATAAAATTTTCCTGATAATTTACTCACCCCCATCTCATCCAAGGTGTTCATGATGAAAACATTCCAGGATTATTCTCCTTATAGTGGACTTCAATGGTCTCCAAACGGTCAAAATTACAGTTTCAGTGCAGCTTCAAAGGACTTTAAATGATACCAGATGACGAATAAGGGTCTTATCTAGCGAAACAATCGGTCATTTTCTACAATAATACAACTGTATATGCTTATAAACACAAATAATCGCCTTGGACGTGCTTCCGCTTTCCATATTCTTCAAAAAGCTAACGCTGAATGTCCTACCCTTCCCTATTCTACTTACGGAACGAACGCAGCGGCAGTTTTTTTTTTTTTTTTTTTTTTCATAAGTAGAATAGGGAAGGCATAGGGCATACAGTGTAAGCTTTTTGAAGCACGTGCGAGGCAATACTTTGTGTTTATAATGCATATACAGTTATATTATTGTAGAAAATGACCAATTGTTTGGCTAGATAAGACTCTTATTCCTCATCTGGTATTGTTTAAAGCCCTTTGAAGCTGCACTGAAACTGTAATTTTGGCCTTCAACTGTTTGGAAGCCATTGAAGTCCATTATAAGGAGAATAATCCTGGAATGTTTTCATCAAAAACCTTAATTTCTTTTCGACTGAAGAAAGAAAGAAAGACATGAACATCTTGGATGACATGGGGGTGAGTCAATTATCAGGAAAATTTTATTTGAAAGTGGACCATCCTTTAAGAGTTTTTGAACCATTAGTATAAACTACCCTACTTCTTACCAAGTCTATTTTTTTCTTCTGACAGCTTTTCTGTTCTTTGTGTCTAAATTTCAGGTTTGGGTCTAACAGCATGTCTCCCCATCTTTCCCATCTTGTGGTTTGAGCCTTACTATCTTTCACTTTACTTTTACTCAAGTGTGCCATTACTGGCTCATCAGTGTTAATATAAATTATCTTCCCTCTGGCTAAGCCCTTTAATTCTGGATTTAATTCTTTTATTTAAGGCTGCTAACTTCTTTTCAATTGGTGTAAACTTTTTCTCTGGGTTTTCCCATGTTCTTGTAATTATACTTATTGGCATATTACTTCCCTCATTCCTTGCTATTGACTGGTATCCAATATGATCTATTGACAGGTCTAACTCCAGATTTTTGTCATTCATTCTCCCTTTGAGTTGACCTGAGTTTAAAATGGCTTATTTCATTTTCTGCAGTGACTCATCTGCTGTACTTTCCCAATTCAGTGTTCCCCCTTTTATAGTGGAATAAATTGGTTTTGACATTTGGCTATATTCTGGAATAATGTCACAAACATATCCCATCATTTGTTGAACCTTCCTTACTGTCTCTGGCTTTTTTAACTGGTTAATTTTTTCTTTCATTCTTCTGGAGTCATTTGGTCCCATTTTTCCTCTGGAACATAACTGCTCTTAACAGGTCTAACTGTCTTATTCATTATTCTGGGTTTTCCTGTTCATACTCTAAATTGGCACCCCATCTTTTTGGGCTTCTATCAAATCCTTTTTCCATCGGGCATACTTATCCTCTGCCCCTGTGAGTTGTCTGGACTTTTCTAAGGCCTCGCCAGTAATTACATGGCCAGTACTAGTGTGAACTAACCATATTGTTGAATGTTTTTCAAGTCTCGCAGCTTCCACTGCTTTCATTATGTGGTTTGCATAACTCTTCGCCCTGTTTTATTTTTCCTACCTGCTGTTTAACTGCTTCTGTTAAATTTAATTCTAATAATTTTACCTGGTAGTCTACTTGTTCTTCATTTGGCTCTTTTGAGGAATTATATGTGAGATATCTAGGATTGTTCTGTTCACTGGAATTGTTGTGGATGATCTAATCCTGACTCTCCTAGTCTGTACTCTGGGATCCTCCTCCCAATTGTCACTTTCTTCTGTATCTTACTCGCTGTCTATGCTATCCTTGGATTCTGGCTCCTGTAATGCCTGCTTCAACTCTCTATTTTCTTTTAACATTTTATCCATTTCTCCAATTGCCTTGAGCTCAAGCTTTCCTGCCCTCTTATTACGTAACCTTACTTCTCTAAGATCATTATCTGATGACTCACTAATTTGACTGTCTGTTGTGTCTTGCTCAATAGAATCTGATAGCCATTCTTGTGACCCTTGATTTTCTGTCTCCTGGGGTTTAAGATCTTCCTCCCAAGGTGCAGTAGGTTTCAACTTACTTACGTTTTCTGCTAAACTTGGCTTTACTTTGTATTTCTCTTTTTGCAGTTTAATAATATTTTTTATTTTCTCTTGATCTCTCTCTTTAACAAGAAGATTTATAGTTATTTTAATTTCTTGCGACATTTCTATTATTCCAGTCCCTCCAGACATTGTTCTGTCACTACTGGGGACATATGTAGTTCTTTATCACCTCTGTCGTTAGCTTCTCTAATTACATTTTTATCTCTGTCTTCCTCTTCTGGTGGTAAAGTAAGAAGGATTTCAATTGCATTTTGAAAGTCTGTCATTGCTTCCTGGTAAATCCTAACTTTCTCCATATTTGGCGTATTTTATCTCATCACCCTGAGATTTCTTTCATTTTTTTGCCATTCATAGTGCACAGTTTTCCCCATGTTTTTTTTTATGCACTGTTCACCTAATGCCCTCTGACTCTGAGGTTTTACACTGGATAGCCACTTCCTGTCCATAGTGACTTCCTAACTCTATGGCCCAGAGCATGACTGCTAAAGCAACTTCAGATTCCTGAAAATTTCCTCTTTGCAATCCATCTCGGCTTGTTAACCATTACAGTATCTGACCTTGCTCTCCTGAACCGAGGTCTCCCATGCTTTTACCCAGTTGTCTCCCCAGGTGTAGGCTTGAATTAATATATTACTGCATTTTCTCTGGGCTTTTTTACCTGCCATATTAGGGCGTCCCCTACTACAGGTTTTTCAGCTCAATAGCCCCCTCTAGACCCCTCTCTAGTTCTCATGGGTAGCGATCCCATTTCCTGGCCCTTCAGTCCTTTCTCTGAACTGGAATATACTAAGTCTCTCTGGACTAGTATCTAACCGAATCCTTTCTGGGTTGGTCTATGTGGGTCTTACAGGCAGCTCTTTAATGTGGTTTCAACTTAAAACTCAAACCTCAAGCCACTCACGTTGGGCCCCATGTTAGTCTGTGTGACCTTTTATAGTACACCTTTTAACCCTAGGATTTTTCAGGTAGGGTGGGGGAAGTCAAATCTAGCCTAAACCATAAAGTACTCACCCACCAGCTGGTTGAAATCTTTCAGGAATGATGTACTGTAGAAGACTACCTTATGGTTGTTCTTTATTGAGGCTCTTTTTGTAGTTATAAGTAAAGTCTCACGGAAGGCAAACGTAACGAAAAATATGTAACCAATAAAATTGGTTACAATACAAAGCAGTTAATGCAAAATAAAACTACATGAAAATGAAATCAGCTTAAGCTAAAAAGCTATGTTGGAGATGCTGTTAAGCACCCCTCAATAGGGTATCAGGTGTCCTTCTGTGCTTAATGCAGGCAGCATCCGAGGAGGCCTTTTACTCCTCAGACTTTTGTACTACTTTTTGGGAAATTTCAAATTCATATTACTCATCAATTGATCAATGCCCATGATCCAATCTTCCTACTGTAGCCGTTTCAGTCTCTGTATCTCTTGCTTACTAAGACGGATGTTGTCTTCTTCTAGCACTCTTCCTCTTCTTCACCAAACTCTTCGTCTGGTTCACATCCTCTTGAGGTTGCAACACACTCTCTTCATCCTCATGTGTTCTTGTTAAAATTTCAGGTTGGTTACAATCATCAAACCTCAAAAACCCTAACTTTCACAACTGTTGCTTAGTCATCTTATCTTGTAACAAACAAAGGAAGTATTGCATTTACTTAATTTCATAATCATTCAAGCATTCAAGCAAATATGGCCTTAACTTAAAAGCAAGCAAACAACTACATTGAAACAGGTAAACACAAGGGCGTAGATTTGGTTTCAACTTTGGGGGGGTTGAACGTTGGTATGGTTGTATTGTATTGGGGGGGTTGTTACTGATGGCTTTGAATATTGGGGGGGTTATCCCCCTAAACTACACCCCTGGGTAAACAGCAATATCAATAATAATTCCCAAAACAACATCAGCATGCTAGATGTTAGAGAGAGATGAGTCGCTCAGCTCCTTATGCTGTAACTGCATCAATTACTGTATATACTTCATAAACTCATAGTTGTATGCAGTTAAAATTCATGGTTAAAATTCACCACCACCATCTAGAGCCTTAAAAACCGTAATACATATTGCCCAACAACTGCTACTGGGTCTGTCGTGATCTTTACACACGTGCGTGTGGTAGATCAGTGTTTCCCCTAAACCCAGAGTAATAACTCCACTCTCCTCTCCAACGTTCCTCTCCCACGATCTTTCCTCTCGCTCCACACAGCCGAATCTGTATGATGAATGGAGCGAGGGGGCTACCCTGCCGCTTTAATGTGATTGATGGGGGAAGCTAGCGCACGGCTAACCGCTACAAGCCACAGTGTGGGTATAAATGCCCCAGATAGAAGCACACTCCACTGATTTGATATAAAGGAGAGCGCGGTCATGCAGAAGGAGATAGATTAATTACACTAATATGAGGAGGAGGAGGCCGGCCAAGGGCACACAACAGGAGACACTGAGGAAGCCGTCATGAAGTGTCTAATTTGACAACAGGACTTTGACTGAACATGATATCAGTAACACAACTCATAAACAGCATCTCTCTAATGGCAGACAGATGAAGCTGCTTAGAATGTGAGGATTCAGTGTCAAAAAAACATTTAAGTGCATGTGATGAAAGTGATACAACGCACACTATATCTTAATGGCTAAACTTCACATCAAACATGTTCCTGTGTGTTTTATAAAACCTGAACACAGTCCTGTGGACACATAAGTGACATAAGTGGACACCAGTTGCACACATGATTCATAACCTTTTAAAAGGCACGTATGTGACTTTGTGGATGCTGGACTAATGTTAGTGGAGACAACCGTTTCCATTATCCATTGTGTAACCGTTATATATTGACTATAGAAATGTACAGTAACATAAGCATATCGACTGTGAGCAAGATAATAGCTCTGTTTCAAAACTTAATGTCTTGGCAGCTGCCTTCTAAGGGAACATCCTAACCTCACAGGTCACAGCTACATTATATATATACACACAATACAATACACACAAGACTCGACTCACAATTGATATTAATTGACTTTGATGTTAGTCTGTGGCTAAGCTAATGATTCAATACGCTAATGAACTACATAGCACACACAAATATTGCGTAGTCACTTTTTAATTAAATTACACTATTTTATCATTACTTTTGAGTATTTAATGAAACATATTTTCTTATAATGTGCTGTTCATAAGTTTGAGATTGGTAATATTTTGTAATGTTTTTGAAAGAAGTCTTTTATGCTTACCAAGGCTGATTTGATTAAAAAAAAAAAGAAGAAAAATGCAGTGAAATTGTAATATTGTGAAATATTATTAATGTTTAATTGTTTTCTATTTTAATATACTAAAATTGTAATTTATTCCTGTGATTTATTCCTGTGAGATATGGTAGTAAAATAAATTAAAAAAAAATAGATAAACTGTGTCAGAAAAAAAATAATCTTAATTATGTCAGATACCACTTAAGCAAAACATAACATGGTCAGGTCAAAGTGTCTGAATAATTTTTGCTTCCAAATTTGTATCAATTTTACTGGTAGTCCACTGTACGAATAATTTTTGGGTATAATATGTCACAGTTTACTTTATTTTGCTATCCTCACTTACATAAATGAACTATTCTGTCCTGAACCCACTAGTAAAAAAAAATCGTAATAATTTTTGGTATATATATGATGAGTAGAACGTTCAAAAGAACATAATTTATTTGAAATACAAATATTTTGTAACATTATGACTGTCTTTACTGTCACTTTTGATAAATCAGATGTATGTTCTTCATTGGTTTCTTTGCTCATTTACATTGGATTGACTTTATCTACTGATCTCAGTGCAATGCATTCTGGGATTGCCTTCACTTTGAAGCATACATGAGATGCTGCCTTAGAATTAGGAGAATCAGACAGAAAATCTTCTGGAACAGCCTTCAGAAGTGCATCTGTGATGATGCTTTAAAATTCTGCTCAGTTATAAAATAATAAAATCTCAGTATACTGTTTCTAACTTTGAGTTTTGAGACTGAAAATGCGACTCACCACGACTCCATTGTCTGTAACTGCTTCTCTGTAGGTGAAGTTGCACACGGCCCAGGCCAGGTAATACGTGGACATGCGGGGCGTCCTGGAGAAATGGTTGGTCACCCATCCGTCCTCGTCAGATGTTGAGGCCTCCACTGGCATGTTGGACAGCGACTGATACGAGCTCTCGTGTTTCAGACTCACTCTGAATGTGGCTTTATAGATGGGCTCGTCGAAACACGGGAAGGCCTTTCTAGCGTGAGTCGGAGAGAACTGCGTCACCGCAAGATACCTGCAGAATAACAGCAGGGATAAGAACATAAGAGAGGTAAGATAAATGAAACCTCTGCTGAAATATATGCTATTGAACTAGTCCACAGTGGAAAGTCATTTCACCATAACTTCATTACATTGGTTGTCACATGACTTTCCTGAATGTAAATTAGCTCTGTCTGCCATCCCTGTTCTCATCGCTGTGCATTTTTATCACACTAATGAGCTTTCTGGAGTGAAGATGGACGAAACTGTTAGAGCTTTTTAACCACCGCAACTAAATCACATCAAACGTCAACATATCATAAGATACACTACACAGAAATAATGATATATCTGATATCTGCTTGTCACAGCTGCAAACATTAAACCCATCTGTGACAGCGCAACGTCAACAAATTGACAGCGTGAACCAATTTAGATGGCAAAAAAATAATAAAAAGCTGTCAAATTGATCTTACATGTAGTAATGCAGCGTTAATAATCTACATTGAGACACATTGAGGACATGAGAACTGAGTTGAATATCAAAGTAAAAATCTAGTTAGAGAGCAGGAAAAGCGGTTCTGGAGAAGAAAGAGTAAACTGCATTCCAGACAGCTGCATTAGCGGATATTAAAGCCAGTTTCAAACCTCACAGGCATTTTTGTCTTCGCCACCCACAGCATGACCAGCAGACGGGGGAGGAGGGGTGTTCTGCTCACTCCTGCATTTCTGTCACAACTTTTTACTCTTGTTAGCAGCCATTCATGCAGTAACAATCTATAATGTCCCATCTGTTTACCACCTTTCATTCACCATTTATAGATGCTAGTACCATGTAAACATCTTCACACTATTTAAATATCACAATTGGGATGCAGGCAGGAGGTGATGAGAAATCAAACAACTAACAGACACACAGGAGGAGATTCGACTGGGATGTCAGAGTGAAAATCCCTGCAGTGTTTGAGTTTGTTGGAGATGTTTTAGACCTGCTCATTGTGACATCACTGACCTGCAATGTGAGGCTGAAGGAAAACTGTTACATTTCTGAAAAGATTAGACCATGCGCCCATGTCAAACTACATAAACACAGTTATTTTCTCAATCCTGCGAGATCCCCGCCGCTCAGTGTTCATGAATATACGAGCAGCCAGCAGGCGCTGATTACACTAAACTCAATGATCTTCACAGCCTGTGGAGCTGAGAGCTGCTGAAGAACGCTGTCTGAACAACATCAACATCTACTGAATTTGTCTCAAACGTGCTCTTCAATTACCACCTCACAATACAGTTTAAAAAAAGAAAGAATCGCCCTGAGCCCTTAACATGCTGTTTACAGCTGAAAGGAAGTAGAAGGTTCAACAGTTATTGAAAAAACAAGAAGGCAACTGGTGGACTGACAAAAAGTTTGTGAACCCTGTCCATGAAAGCGAACCCTTCAGGGTAAAACAAGGCTTAGACATGTGTCAAATACAGAAAACCTGGGGCAAAGATTCAGACATGAGCCATTTTTCCCTCAGAGGACAAAGAGTCAGAAGCCAGAAAATAAGAGCAAGAAGTTGATATTCACTGAAATCACTGTGAATATGAGGCTGTAAAACTACAGTCAATACACATATATGAGCTTCTGATAATCAATGGTGCATCTTAAAGAGTTATATAAGATTATAACTACTGATCTGAAGATTTTCAAACATAACAATGGGTTTTCTCAGCATAAACAGGAGCACATATGAACTGAACACCTTAATCTAACTCTCTAATCTCACTAGTATTGATGTATTATGGTAGTAGCTGCATAAATAGTTTATATATGTAAATTTAACTCTGTGTGGGTTCATGAACGTTTATCACTGTGCTGGAAAACTTCCCATGATTATGTGAGTGTCAGTCAGTGTCTGACAGTGAATGAGTCACTGAGTGCAGCGACAGACAGCTGTGACTTCAGTACCCAGAGGTTTGACTAGCGTTCAGATCTGTGACTTCTGACCTCCCTAAACACTGAGGAACAGTTACTGTCTCAGACCGAGACGTACAAATTTCATGCAGACAATTATGTTTGACTAAGAGTTACAGGTGAACTGCCCAACCTTAACTATAATCTACATTTAAAGGGATAGTTCACCCAAAAATAACAATTCTGTCATCATTTACTCACCCTCCAAATCTGTATAAATTTCTTTGTTCTGTTGAACACAAAGGAAGATATTTTGAAGAATGTGAGAAACTGAACACCAATGACTTCCATAGTATTTTTTTTCTTACAATGGAAGTCAATGGTGCCCCAAAGCAGCCTGGTTACTTTCTTCAAAATATCTTCCTTTGTGTTCAGCAGAACAAAGAAATTTATACAGATTTGGAACAATTTTCCTTTTTCGGTGAACTAACCCTTTAAAGCGGTTAATGTTATGAATGAAGAACCAGAGAATATATCTTGTTTCTTTTGACATATGATGTAATAATATTTGGTAAGCAGCAAAATTTTACTGGCATTCATCTGCACATCATATCTCTGTACATAACAACAAAAAATTAAAGCCAACCTCACAGAACTTAGCATGGCAACCAGATTTTCAACAAAAATACAATAGTTGCTACTGCTATTAACCTCCATTTATATCATTTATTATGGTTTTGAAGTAGTGAACATTATTATTGAAACTATTATAGTTTGATGTAAAACACAGTTAATATGGCAGTAAAACTGGGGTAAATTGGGGACAGTAAGATTACAGCTGTTTGAATGACTTATGATTTATTATATTTTTTACAGTAATATCAGTTCTAGTATCTATGGTGATTACATTTCTGTAAGAGCAAATAACTAGCCAAAAAAGGCTTAATTTTGCATATGAACTTCAGGCAGCATCAGTTCACTGTGATTTTGCCAAGTAAGACATATTCCTGGATCAACATATTTTGTTGATCCTGGAACAACATTCCAGTCTGAAAATTTTGTCTTAACCCTATTCCTACCCATAACTTATCCCTAAAGTCAGAGGGGAAAGATAGGTGAATAACATTGATGTAGAAGCACCTAACCCTGGTTGTAAGTCTAAACTTGACATAAATGGTAAACTTGTCCCTCAAATCTGATTGGTTGATTGCAATGTTGTTCCAGGATCAACAAAATATGTTGATCCAGGAACATGTCTTACTTGGCAAAATCACGGTGACCCGCGAGTTCCCATGGAACCCGCGGCCCTCCCCATGGCAACAGCAGTAGCTACATTATATCAACAACACCTCATGAGAAACTTTTTTTAGACTTTTTTTTTACTGAACCGCCTTTACCTTCTTTCTCCATTGAGCAAGTACGAGCTGCGAAAGAATCCCAGGAGCTCGTGCTCGATGTGCGCGTGGAAAGTGATGTTGATCTTGTATGTTCTGAGCGGCTTCATCTCTCTGTGCAGCGCGATCACATACACCTGCTTGGGCTGGTAGTGGAAGCGGCGCTGGATCCTCATGGCGCCCGCTTTCTTACTGTCCGAATACACCAGCACTTTCTCCACCTCCAGCCGGTCCGTGTGCAGCACGATCAACTTCGTGGAGTTGACGCATTCAAACTCAATGTTCACCTCGCCGGAGAAGGTGAAGTTCTCCATGTACACGGACAGTCGGAGGTCGTAGTGGCGAGGGCGCAGGGTGGCCGGTAAGCGCAGATGTCTCCAGGGCTGCTGGCCGTCCTCTGTGTCCCTGTGACTGATGTTCCCGTCCCGGGAATGTTTCCACTTACTGTTGCTGGACCCGTTCGCGGCCAGAGCCCCGCTGCTCTCCGCGGCGCATCTCTCGAAGCTGACGCTGAGCGTGATGGCGATGGCCGTGACGATGATGAGGGTGAGGATGGAGATGGCGAAGCCCAGCACCAGCCTCTTATGCACCGTGATGTGCTGTTCGGTCGTCCGGGGCCGGACCACCACGCTGTCGGCCCACTGATCGGACAGAGCCCGTCCGTTCCTCATGCTCGCGTCCTCGATCCCCATTATATGACGAATCTGATGTGTTTTATATTCATGATCAGCCTCCGTTCGCGCGCTGCCGCTTCAAACTGATTTAAAGGCGAGAAATGAGGAAAAGAAACACGCAAAGCTTGGAACAGAATGGAAAACTGATGATCGATGATCTCGAGACTAGATTCGGGTGAATCAGAAGTTCGGTCGGTCAGATGCTGGAGCTCATCGAGTCCTACCGCACATCCATCTCTCCTCTGACTTCAGTCTGATGTGGATGAAGGTCCAACACCTGCTTTCTGATCAATCGCGAGAGTGTTGTGAATCTCTCTTCTCTCTGTTCATTTCTCCTTCCTCCATCATCATCACAGTTTCTCTCGCTCTCTGATGCATCCTCTCTTTCAGCCAGTGGGCTGTGCGCTCTCTCTCTCTCTCTCTCTCTCTCTCTCTCTCAGAAATTCAGTCCAGTAATTCTATCTACATCTGATGTTCAGTTAAACCACATTTCATTAAACAGTGAAATATTCAGACAGGCTTATATGACTCTCCTCTTTCACACAAATCAGTGTTGCTTTAATATTCATGCTGAGTTGCATGAATAGGCTATTACAAGAATATTGGAACTTACAGATCGAATGGAAAAAAAAAATTAGACACGCATGTCAAAATTTTACAGCAACGCTATGACAGTATTTTCAACTAAGTGTTTATTGCATGAACAGTCTGGTGTGTACTTTCACAACAAAAGCGGGAAATGGAGGTGTGATTATTAATTTAATAAACAGTATTGAGGTCGCGTGGGGCAGCCAAATGAGAGCACTTCTTCCTTTTGATTACTCTAATTAGTAAAATGAAGCAGTTTAGTTTTGTGAAATAGTGTGTATTTCAGTGTCTTGTGTAGCTTGAGCAAGGTTTCATTTTTTAAAACCCAAATAATGAAGCATATTCACAGTGCGCGCTGCAGCTATAAATTAGAGGTTGCTGTCCACGGTGCTGAAACCAGCAGGAATCGGGTGTAATTTCAGCACCACTATAGCGCCACTGAATGGAACTGAAAAAGGGTTACATTTCAAACAAGTTTTCCCAAACACTCCCCCCGTCTGTCATTGGTCGAGCAAAGCTCACACCATTGGTTGGTTGATTCTCAAATAGATAGAACCACAAAGCGCTTTTCACGAGGAATCAAACTGCAAATGGCATACATAGTAGCTTCTGGATTTTAAGTTTGACCATCTTTTCGCATGAATACAAATAATGCCATGTTCCCAACGATTTCTTATCACAAGGCTTATAATGATCTTTGCTAAACCTGCAAAGATTATATATAGATTATGTTAGTTTAATTAACGGATTCAGACAGGCTGATATAACTCCTCTTTCACACAAATCAGTGTTGCTTTAATATTCATGCTGAGTTGCATGAGAATATTGGAACTTACAGATCAAATGGAAAAATGAGACATGCATGTCAAAATTTGTTTGTTGTGTACTTTCACTTAGGGAAACATTGCCATATGGCAATGATGTACCACAATGGAAAATGGTCAAAAAAGTAGTTTTTCTATAAAATTATATATATATATATATATATATATATATATATATATATATATATATATATATATATATATATATATATATATATATATATATATATATATATATATATATACTTGGAACTCATGCAAACTAAAAATTAGTACATCCCTATCATTTAATCCCTATAATTCCCTATCATCTCATCCTCAATCTCATCACATGGAACATGGAAGAACTATAGTGCTACTCTGCACTCTTCCTATTGGCCTTTCCATAAAAAAAAAAAAAAAAAAAAAAAAAAAAAAATTTTTATTAATTTTCTGAAAAGAATAAATAATTGTATTATTTATACATAAATACAACTATACTACAATAAACACTTCAAATAAATAAATAAATAACTACAATCATATTGTTGATGCTATTTTCTATTAAAAAAAACAAAACAAAAAAATCCCAATGGGGAAATACATTACTGCAATTCCACTGTGGGACAGCGTTGCCATATGGAAACATTGATATTTTCTCAATTTGCAATAAAACTGTGTTACACAAAGTTGATTTGTGAATAAAAATATCTAAGTTACTTATCAAAGATGCTGCGAAATCCCCCTTGAAAAGAGATGTTTAGAAATGAGGCAATTTCTGGAGCACTTCAACAGGTGTCTTCTGTGTCAGAGAGTTTTGGAGGGAAATTCAAATGTCATGTGACTTAAAAACAGCACATCATTGGTTACCTTAAGGCCTGCCCTTTTAATTTCCATAATGCAATATATTGGATTTTTTTTCTGAATAACAAGGAAATGAATAGAAATTAATTGTTGCCATATGGCAATGGTACCATAGAGGGTTAATTTAAATATAAAAATTACAAAAATAATGCTTGTTATTTTACATACACAACTGTAACACACAGAGCATTGGCCACTTATCACATTATACATTTGACTCAATTAAACAATCTATTGGATGTTACAGAGCTATTTTCAGATTTTTGATAATTTATTGATAATTTTATTGATTTATTGATCATTTTACTTCACATTTTCCTTGTTTGACCTGAATGAATTTTGAGCTGTGATTTTATTAAGCCTTTATCTTCTTTTCCAGATATCAAGATGACATGATTCACTAGAGGAAATGCTTCTGTAGATGACAACCTGGTCTTGTTGTTTGTGAGAGACTTTCATCCTGATGTGTCCAAGCCCATCAGATGTTCATCAGGCTGTAACACAGTTTAGTTCGTAGTTAGGGAAGGAAGAGGACAGGGTCGGTGAACAACTGCTTACTGAGACTTTATTAATTATTGAAGGCTTCAACAGAAAGACTGTGCAGCGCACAATAACAAAAATAAACAATCCACAAAGGGCTTCACTCCAGGTTCGGTATGCACCATCCACAAGGGCTTCTCTCCAAGTTTGGCATAAACAATCCGCAAGGGCTTCACTCCAGAACCTCGACACGACTCAGTCAGCAGTTCCCCTCTCTCTCACCCACTCCTGCTTCTCACAGCGTTTTATCCTGTCTCCGCGCCAATCACTGGAATAAGAAACAAGTGTTCTTGATTTGTATTCAACCCACTCACTTACCAAGCGTCTCCCGCTATTCTCTCCGGTTGCAGACCTCGCTGAACCACGCCCCCCTCGCCGTGAGCCCAGCCGCTCTCAGCGATCTCAGGACGGCTCTCACATGCTGCATATGCCGCTGCCAATCATTACTATAGATAATAATATCATCCAGATAGGCAGCCGCATATGCAGCATGGGGCCGGAGAATTTTATCCATGAGTCGCTGAAAGGTGGCCGGTGCCCCGAACAGCCCGAACGGAAGCGTAACAAATTGGTGTAATCCGAACGGCGTTGTGAAAGCTGTCTTTTCTTTGGATAAAGGCGACAAGGGGATCTGCCAGTACCCTTTCGTTAAGTCCAGTGTTGAATAAAATCGAGCCGCACCTAGCCGGTCAAGCAATTCGTCCACCCGCGGCATTGGATACGCGTCGAATTTCGACACTGCATTCACCCTGCGATAATCCACGCAGAAACGAACCGAGCCGTCGGTCTTGGGAACCTAAACTATCGGGCTCGCCCAGTTACTGCTGGAATTTTCTATTACTCCCATTTTCAGCATTGCCTCTAATTCGTCCTGAACTACCTTTTTTTTGTGTTCAGGTAACCTATACGGCCGGCTGCGAACAACCACGCCCGGCTCCGTCTCGACATGGTGCTGAATGAGGTTGGTACGTCCCGGCAGGGGAGAGAACACGTCTGCAAATTCTGTTTGCAATTTGGATAAATCAGTGAGCTGGGAGGGCGAGAGGTGACCAGAGCGAGAGATTGAGTTTTTATATTGGCCTCTTGTCCAAGATCATCCTCCCCGCTAATCACCGTCGCCAGCATCACTGATTCTGCCTCATTCCATTTTTTCAGGAGGTTGAGGTGATAGATTTGACGTGCCCCCCTCCTGTCGGACCGTACCACCTCATAATCGAGCTCGCCCACTTGCCGTGTGACCTCAAAGGGTCCTTGCCACTTTGCAAGTAATTTCGAACTGGAAGTAGGGAGCAATACAAGCACTTTTTCTCCCGGTGTGAATTTACGTAAGTTAGACCGTCTGTTATACAGTTGGCTCTGTCTGTGCTGGGCCTGTAACAAATTCTCCATTGATAGCCGCCCCAAAGTGTGGAGTTTTGATCTCAAGTCCAGCACATACTGAATTTAATTTTTGGCCTGAGATGGTCCGTCCTCCCAAGTTTCCCTGAGGACATCCAGCACCCCACGGGGCTGGCGCCCAAAGAGAAGCTCGAAGGGGGAAAACCCCGTGGAGGCTTGCGGGACCTCTCGCACTGCGAATAACAGAGGTTCTAACCACTTATCCCAATTTTTGGCGTCCTCTTGAACGAACTTACGAATCATGGATTTAAGCGTGCGATTAAAACGTTCGACCAGCCCGTCCGTTTGTGGGTGAAAGACGCTGGTACGAACCGATTTAATGCCCAATAATTTGTACAGTTCGCGTAACGTGCGTGACATAAACGCCGTGCCTTGATCAGTGAGGATTTCTTTTGGAATCCCCACCCGGGAGATTAAGCGAAACAGTGCATCCGCAACACTCTTAGCAGAAATGTTGCGGAGAGCCACTGCTTCAGGATATCGCGTTGCATAATCAACAATGACTAATGCAAAGCGATGTCCGTTAGAATTCCCGTTCCGGTAGAATTAGTCTTCCGGCTTCACTCAGATCCCCTGCAGCAGAACTCTCCGGTCTCTGATCAGTCTCTCCCACCTGCACTCGCGCTTGCCTACCCCGCGTTCTTTTCTCCCAAGAGGCATCCGAGCATAAACATCCCAATAATTGCTTAAACGCAGGCCAATCCTTTCCCAAAATTATCGGATGCCGGAGGTGCGGGTTAACTGCCACCTTAACACTATGCTTTTGTCCCCTAAATTTTATTATGACGGACATTATCGGATATCTCACCACATCCCTGTGCATGCACCAAACCCCAACCATGCGGCCTGTATCCAATGCCCCAGATGAAATCAGGCTTTGATGGACAGAGGTTTGGTTGCAGCCCGAGTCCACCAAAGCCTGATAGGTACCCCCTTTGATACTCACAGGTATTTGGTACCCGCCAGCCTGACCAGGGGCGGCCTGTGGATCGTCGGGGACCCGGATCACTGTCCCGACCTCCATAACCGGACACTTATCCACAAAGTGATCCGGATCCCCGCACCGCCAACAGGCCGGCCCAGACCTGCCTGCCGCTCCAGTGGCAGAGAGTGGGTGGAATGGTTGGCGCGGAGAAAGGGGAGAAACAGGAGTGGGGTCCGTCCCGGCAACAGGGAGTCCCGCCCCCCTGGGTCCATAGGAAGGTGCCTGTCCTGTCCCGTTCCGCCCCGCCCTCGGGGCGGAACACGAGGTGGGCCGGGCGGACGAGACCTAGGTAGAGGGACAGGTCTAGAGAGAGAGGGGGGCAAAAGAGAGGGAGAGAGAGAGGCAGCTGGAAGGGGCTCGCCGACCCCTTGGCATGCCACCATGTGGTCCTCCGCCAATTGGATGGCTGAGTCCAGCGACGTGGGGCGGTGGCACTGGACCCACTCGGCAGTTTTCTTCGGGAGCCGAAGTGATGAACTCCAGCACCACACGATCGATGACCAGGTCCACGTGGCTTCCCTCAGCCAGCAACCATTTGCGGCACGAGTCCCAGAGCTGCTGGGCCATCATGAAGGGCCGGCCGGATTCACCCAGGTCGAGGGAGCGGAAGCGCTGTCGATGATGCTCTGGGGTCCGACCAACCCGCTGGACGATGGCCCGCCGTAGGTCGTCATAGACCAGGAGGTTCGGGACTGGGAGCTGCTGTGCCGCCACCTGTGCTTCTCCTGAGAGGAGCGGGACCAGCCTCATAGACCACTGGTCCCGCGGGCATTTACACGCCTCAGTGGATCTCTCAAAGAGCTCGAGAAAAACTTCTGGATCGTCCAGTGGGCCCATCTTATTTAAGGGCAGGTGGACAGGCACAGCGGGCTGCTCGGTGGGCTCCCGGGGAACCTCCCGGTCAATCCAGCTCCGGAACGCCTCGCGGTCCTCCTGCTGGGTTTGAAGGATGGCTTGAAAGCACCGCTCCTGGTCACTTCGTAGCTCCAGCAGGGCGATGATCTCCGCAAATGGGGTGGAGGACGATGTTTGCATGGCGACGTGCTCCCGTCTTCCTTCCCGGGTTTCGGCACCAGTGTAACACAGTTTGGTTCGTAGTTAGGGAAGGAAGAGGACAGGGTCGGCGAACAACTGCTGACTGAGACTTTATTAATTATTGAAGGCTTCAACAGAAAGACTGTGCAGCGCACAATAACAAAAATAAACAATCCACAAAGGGCTTCACTCCAGGTTCGGTATGCACCATCCACAAGGGCTTCTCTCCAAGTTTGGCATAAACAATCCGCAAGGGCTTCACTCCAGAACCTCGACACGACTCTGTCAGCAGTTCCCCTCTCTCTCACCCACTCCTGCTTCTCACGGCGTTTTATCCTGTCTCCGCGCCAATCACTGGAATAAGAAACAGGTGTTTGTGATTTGTATTCAACTCATTTCACTCACTTACCAAGCGTCTCCCGCTATTCTCTCCGGTTGCAGACCTCGCTGAACCACGCCTCCCTCGCCACACAGGCCATTCAACAGTTGTTTGAGGTCCAGCTGCCTCATTAATATCTGCTGTATCTTGTACGTATCAGATACTGAACGATATACCTGAATTAATCTGTGCTATATGGGTTTGTTAATCAAACTATAAATTATTGAATATTTTATTTTTTTATATTTAATGCCATCGCTTAAGCCTGTAATTAGTGATGTTTGTGAGTTTCCAGATAAAATGCTGTAACTGTCCTTCAGACTAGCAGAAATAAGATTTAAGAAGCCATCTCATTGGAGAACATGCATAATTAAAATGATGGTAATACTTTCTGATGACTAACAACAAACATTCAAACATATACATTTTGAGAAGCAAGGGGCCATTTTGTCATGAGGACATCAATACTGGTCATTTTGTGCTTTCTGAAGGAGATCAACATGATCAGTCAATGTCAGCTTGTTGTCTGTGGTTTGATTTTGTGTCATTTGTTCCTGTGCACTTTAACCTTTGTGTTTCTATAACATGGTAAAAATAATTATGGGGACTCGTCTGCCTCCCAGGAGGTGTTGCTGGATTTTTCTGAGAAGCCACATGAAGACTGATGGGGAAAACACGGCTTCTCTTTGGTCCTCGTCAGTTGGTAAGCATCATCTGTTGTGAATAATATATTTTCCATTTATCATCCATCTTCCATGCTCAAAAACTCCACCTTCACATCTCCCCTCCATATTTTCCACCACTCATTTGTCTCAGTACATCTGTCATTGTTTCATAAAGGAAGACCAGCGGCGGCTCTTTGAACGCAGTGACGGCTCCAAACACCAAATAACACTCTCAATTTGCAGCCGTTGGCATGGCTGGTTAAACAGCACAGCGAGAGGAGAGCGATGAACGTGTGAAGAGACCCTTGAAAGAGCCAGGAGAGAAAAGACGAGGTGAAAAGATGATTAGGATAAAGTGAAAAATAGAACGGGGGCTTCTAGTTCAAATGATTTTATTCACATTTGAAATTCTCCAAACTAGAATGAGCAGAACATGCATTTAGATTCCATCCGATCAAGATCCTCTTCGCCCCTTTGGAATTTAAAACCTATTTTTATGAAATAATGGGGCAGAAATGGAAAGCCCTAGAATGATTGTGAGATCTTCTTATCAAATGAAAATGGAGGTGCGTTTAAAGAGAAAAATAAGCAATTTCAATGTTTCATCTGAACACAAAAGCCTGTGTCATGGTTTGAAAATGTGTGTGAACCATGAGTTGAATGAAAACATATAACACAAGATAAGTCTGGAGGGACGGGGGGCTTAATTGAATAAAAAAAAAATGTCAGTAAAACGTCCTTGAGGGCAGCTGTGACTGCTGGCACATAGATGGCTATTTCAGTGAAGAAAGATGAATAGAAACACACTGTCACATACAGATACAAATAAGAAGAAATGGAGATTTGTGTGAAAATGACTGTGTAAGCAGAGCAGAGACACATTGCCCCCTGCAGTTCACAAATAACATTAGCGCAAGTATCACAAACAACAATGGACATAGATATACACAACACAGCTGGTCTGTTGAAGCGCAGTGTCCTTTATCCAAGCAGTCTCTCTGAAACCTGTGAAATTTGCAGTTATTCATCATCTCAGTGATTAGGCAGATGTCCTTGTCCAGTGGAACTTCTACAAGCTTACACAGCTGTTCTTTTTGAGGTAATGAATGAGAATTAAATTTGGCAGAACGTAATTTATAATGCATTACAAGTACACATTGCATTCTCATACTTGCCACAAGGGGTGCTATAGCTGACATTAGCATAAAGTCTTCTTCTATGGTTTTCTCTTTCAGGAAATTACTGTAATGGCAGAGAAAGTGTGATGAGAATCTTGATGAGAATCTTGATGATCAAGTTAGATAAGGTTAGTACAACTCTTCACATATTTAAGTGAATAATGTGCTCTTCAAGCCCGAAACACTGATTATGAGCTCCAAGCATATGAATGACTAAGGAAAGTCATATTTAAAGGGTTAGTTCACCCCAAAATGAAAATTCTGTCATTAATTACTCACCCTCATGTTGTTCCAAACCTGCAAGACTTTTGTTCATCTTCGGAACACAAGTGAAGATATTTTTAATAAAATCAGAGTGATTTCTGTCCATCCGTTGACAGCTACGATCAATCAACTAATCAATGTGAATTGAATGGTTTAGTACAAATTTTCTGAAGAGACACAATCACTTATTATGAACAGATTTAATTTAGGCTTTTATTCACATAAACATTCATTGATGCAGAAGTATGTTCGCTTGACGTGCGAGAACCAATGAGGTTCATTCTCGTGTGTTACGCATTATGTGTGAGCCTCTGCAAGAACCAATGAGGTTTGTTCTCGCCCGTCACGCAACTATGGTTGACCCTCTGTTTGTTCGCTGATCAATGTTTATATGTGAATAAAAGTCTAAATTTAATCTGTTTATCATATAAAGTGATTGAGATCAGACAATTTGGACTAAATCACTCAAGGATTAGTTTTACAATGTCTTTATGAACTTTTTGAAGCATCAAAGTGGTAGTTGCGTAGCTGTCAATGGAGAGCACAGAACTGGTTTAGATTTTATTAAAAATAACTTAAAGGTGTAATATGTAAGAATTTTGCAGTAAAATATCCAAAAACCACTAGGCCAGTGTTATATATTTTGTTAACTTGAGTTAGGGCTGGGCGATACATTTAATGCGATTGTCACGCGCATTTCCTCAGTAAAGCCGGTTCCCTGATTACAGCTAAATCGCCATCACCTTCACGCGATATTGCGTGGCTTGTCAGTGAACTACGGCTCCGTGTATTAAAGGTGCTACAGAGGATCTTTTCGTCGACTGAGAAACCAATGTTAGTGAGTTTTTGAAATGAGCGCATGCGTAAGAACAGCCCCCCTCCTTCACAGCTCATTTCGAGGGAACACCTCCCAAAACTCGTGCACGAGTATTGGAACACGAGTGTTTACCACCGGCATGCGTTGTGTCGTGTTAGTGGATTCATTATGTCGGACTCACCGCAGGTAACTCATAATCTGCAGTTGTTACTCCTGTCTCCTGACAAAAACATTGCATGCGGTGCCTGTAGAGCAGTGGTCACCAACCTTTTTAAGCCCAAGATCCCTGACCTCGACCTTTATGAAAGACAAGATCTACTTGATAGAAAAAGACAGCCCAGATTGTATTTAGTATTTTTTTCTAGGCCAATTTAGATTCTGATTTATTTATTTATTTATTTATTACAAGCAAATTGGCAGATTCTCATACTGGTTGCAAATATTTATTATTATTATTATTATTATAAACAAAAATACATAGCCATTTAAAATTAGAGGGAACCACTGCTTTTTAATCACAATCCAAACAAAGATGCTATCACATTGCATGAGCAGTTTTTTTTATTTGAATTAATTGAGATTTAATTTCAAGATTTAAAGCAAAAACAGAACGGTCTGACTTTATCTTTCTGAAATGATATGCTACACAAAAAAAAAAAAGCTTTAAACAAAAACAGCAGGCTGAATGAGACGCAAATTCACTCTCTGACAGCAGGTGGCGCTTATGGAGCAGCAGTGATACAGCGTTTCCTTGGTTACCGCTCTAAACAAAGCTGAAATGCGTTAATAATTAGCTACTTTATTCAGATGTAGTTAAAATAAAATGCCATTACCATCGATTTTTTTTTTTGAAGACAGTAATTCCTTTTAGAGATGCATTCATATAACCCTTCACTCCTAATTCAATATTTATATTTTCTTCCTATATTCCGAGCATCGTGAACAGTGAGCTGCTCTGCCTGCTACAGACTTTTCTCCTCTTTGCGTCCGTCTTCAGCGTCTCTGGCCTTTTGTTAACGGCCTTTTACAGACTCAGACATAATGAGGGCTATTTACCTTTATCACTGTCTCAGTAGCTCCCGAAAATAACAAAAAAAAAATTCAAAAATACAGTACAAAGACTGGAGAAATGTAATGTATTTTTGCACTCATATTTCTGTTGTTTTCGCGAGCTACTGGAACAGTGATGAAGATCGACCGGTCAATCGCGATCGACGGGTTGGCGACCACTGCTGTAGAGTGTGGAAAGTTACTGGTGCGCACAGGAACGTAATGGCAGTGATTGACAAGCCAGAGGGCCAATCATTTACGCGATGATCACGTAAACGATTGGCTGATGTTTTTAAGGTCCTACCGCGTGCACAGATGATGTATATTAATATTTTTCCTTTCAGTGCACCTAATAAATAGTCTTTTATCAGTTAGTAAAGACAGTTTCAAGTAATATTGCAAAAATGTATAAAACAAAACATCCTCTTTAGCACCTTTAAATGCCGCTCCATTTGAAAGCAGGTGATGGCGATTTAGCGGTAATCAGGGAACCGGCTTTACTGACGAAATGCGCGTGACAATATCCTTACAATATCCCAAATGTTTCCAACTATTTTTAAATCATGAGAAAATTGCAATTTTAACCAAGGCTCCGGGACGTGTGAGGAGTCGCCTGTCAATTGCATCATACCCGCGTTACAATCGGTTTCCGGTTTTATTTTGTAGAAACCATGGAAACACCAAAGATGCTTTAATATATTACATGTTTTAATAGACAAGGGAACAACTGTTTTGATATATTCATAGACAGAAAACTAATTATTGTTATATAGCTCAACACGTTTATTCTTATTGTTTAAATCTAATTTTCTTGATTTTTTTGTGAGTACCATGCTTTACCATGCCTCAGAGAAAAAACACTATTTTGTGAAGTAGCTAACATAGCATAATCAGATGCAGCTTTATTTTTAGTAACACTAATAAAGAATTTTCTCCATCATACAATACGTTTTAAAATTAATTGCATGCCATTTATCAACACAAGACATCCAGCATTTAATATGATATTCTAAAATCGATCTATTTTACTGCGGTGTGCAAGTGTCTTACAGCAGCGCCGAGCGAATGCACAGAGTAATGTTATAACACTTTCAACACATTCAAATGTATCTGATATGATAAACAGAGCTGTGTTACCGCATACTCATGACCGGAAAAGTGGAAGCGGCGCCAGCGACTGTGGTATAATAAAAGTTCCGCTGCTCGCGGCTGTTACGGTATGTAGGTCGAGAGACGAGGCAGATACGGATTTCCACAAACATATACTCTTTACTTCAATAAACAAAGGCAGGAACACCAACATACACATGTACACAACAAAGAACCGACGAGGAGTGAATGGAGTGAGTGCAATATAAAGGCAGTGAGGATAATCAAGTCCAGGTGCAGGTGATGAGTGATGATGGGGAGATGACGAGGGAAGTGAGTGCAGGTGTGGAGAACAGGAGGATCATGGGATATGGAGTCCAGGGGAACAAGGGATCTGTGACAGCGGCGTGTTGCGCAGTTGCTCCAGCGGCCTCGTTCAGCTCCCACAACTCGTCCTGCTCTGCTTCATACTACAATAACGTTAATAATCACATCCTTGAACATGAGTTCTTCCCGAGTCCTATCCCAATTCTTTTGCACCATCCGTTGAGGTAAAGACCACATGTCCCAAGATTCCGTGCTCAAACTTGCCGTCATCAAACTACGCCTTTGTTTTGAATAGGCCTCTAACGATCTGTAGCTGACAGAAAATATGACATATTGTACCTTTAATTTGTGTTACAAATATGAACAAAAGTCTTACAGGTTTGGAACAACCCAATGGTGAGTAAATGATGACAGAATTTTCATTTTTGGGTGAACTAACTCTTTAAAAGTTGGAAATTC
The DNA here is from genome assembly GCF_024489055.1 of Chanodichthys erythropterus. Lineage (NCBI taxonomy): Eukaryota > Metazoa > Chordata > Actinopteri > Cypriniformes > Xenocyprididae > Chanodichthys > Chanodichthys erythropterus. The sequence goes on from NC_090228.1 coordinate 20,090,979, forward strand.
AGGTTGCCAAGTTGGGACATTGGAAAGGAGCATGATGAGTTGAAAAATTGCTGAAAACCCTGATCTATAATGTAGATAATATCATATAATAAATCTATAATCTGTACAGTCTATAGAGACTATAAGTCTGTAGTGAATGGTAATAAATGTTTTTGCAAGTCATTTTAATTTTATGTGCTTTATTTCAATAATTTAAAGGCACTATGTATGGAACCGCTTATAGACAACAAGTGTAAAGTTAATCACAAAATTCATAATTTTGAATTTATTGTTGACAATATAATTATTTTGTTTTGTATAGGCGACTTCCTTATATATCCAACTTGAATGTGGGAAATGTCATAATAATGAATACCTGACTCTGAGCTTCCCATGTGCACATGAAGGTAGGACAAAAACTCTAATGCCACAGTAATTGCATTTTTGGACAGAATTAGAAGCATCCTGAAAATGTAACTGTGAGTGTTTTGCTAGAGGGAAGTTGATTCTGTCCAGGGAGGTGGTGATTTTTCTCATCAGTCTAGAATTCATCCGTCAGCACTTTTAGTCAGAAACACACACACACATTTGACACTCATTCATAATTCATATGTCAATTGGATATGATATCATATATCAGCAGTGAGAATAACACAGTAAGACAGCAGGGAATTGGTATTTTTACCTGCTACTATGATACAACCTGACTGTGAGGCTGATGCAAATGCTTTCGTTCACCAGTAGATTGAGGTGCATCTGATTGAGAGCAGTTTCCAGAGATACAGTATGAATGTGCTGAAATGATCTTAATCACGGTGCCCAAAAGAACCACATTTTTTACTCTTTGCAATGTGCATAAATTTGGTTAAGTAGCTTTAAATGAAAAGCTTTTAGCAATAATAGAACTGTGGAGAGAAATATGCCTGAGGATGAAGACGCTGTTTCTGGATACGAATGTTAATGGCAGCTAATGTTACCCAGAAGCCCTCGGGTTTCGCGTTGGTTTTGAAGCAGCACCAAAGAGCCTCATCCGAACAAACGCATTGCCGTCTGCGTCCAGGTCAATAAGTTTGTCAGTTAGCTCAGAATTCATCGATCTACTGCCTCTTATCAAGTGAACTGCTCAAACGAGGGCTGAAAATGCACTGGACCCTGTAGTAAACACTCGCAAAACTCCAGCGACTGTGAGAGATACAAGCGATATAATGGGGAAACAAACAATGCAGCATTTTAATACAGAGTTATAAAGTTTAAGCAACATCTAGTAGCTGTGAGTGATGGATCATTGTAAATGGAAAAGTTTTACATTTTCACAGTTATGAGGTGATTTACTCTGAGCTCTACCATTATTTATCATAATGCCAAGACATTTAAATTATGGATCTCAGGTTTAGTTTGAATTTAAAATAAAGTTACATTATATAATGGGTTTGTAAGAAAATATACAGAAAAATCTTTCCTGTGATATAGTATCAATTTGCAGTGATGGTATCAGATAGTAATACTATGGTATTTTGTGATAAATTTAGTAAATATCCAAAAAGTACATTTGTAAACAAAATGACAAACATGTAAAATATATAGATAAAAACATAAATGTTACATAAAAGTTACCAAGACTGAATAATCAATGTATAGTTTTGGTATTTGTTTGACACTCTTCAAGAAAGACAGAACAAACAGTGACTCATCCATGATCTCAGCTCATTATAATAGAGGATGATAGACATTTCTATTATCATCACACTTGATAATAAATAACTTTATCCTTTTTCAAATAAGAGCAAATGTTGAATCATTGTGACTTTAGTGGTGATAAGTGCTTTGCAACACGTTAAACTCACATCTGAGTTGCTCCTGAGACATTCGTCTCTTCTTTTACAGCACAAATGCGGTTCCTCGTGACAGACCGATGATTTATTGTCCATTCAGCAGCTTTTATCTCGTCATCTTGACAAACTCTCATGATTTCCCTGGATCAAACTACACTTAGAAATAAAGCAGCCAGACAGGTTGAAAATGAACAATCGTTTGGTCTCCGAGGGCTTTGAGTCCTGCTGTGTTTTTCAGAATGTTTCCATATTCAGACTGTCATCCAGATATGATTTGCAAAGGCTTTGATGGGCTGATGATTTACATGGTCCTGCTGAGCGTCATATGAGGCAAATTATGAGAAAAAGGTCATTCACACAGTTAACACTGACAAGCCACTGTTAATGGAGGAACTTTGGAAAGAGCACATTGTCCCAGGTGTATGTGGACCAGAATCTTGCACAGTGTTCTTGTTAACAGCCATTACAAATCATTTTGGCTCCTTCTCATTAAATGAGCCATAAAACTTTATAGGTTAAAATGTCCTTTACATTTAATGAGCAAACTTGTCTGAACCATAAACAGATGCAAGATTGATAATCCAACAACGTTAAAAATGTTTCCATCCATTTTTGTGCTAGACTCCATGTGATATATGCAAACTAAAAGTTTTGATTTACCAAACTCTCATAGAGTCGCAACAAACAGGGATGATCCGTAAATTGTTTGGGCTGACTATTTTCCCGTCATTCTCTCCGCTGATTAATTACCATGATTTTCTCCAATGGTTGTCAAGGCAACAGCAGTATTCTGTGCTCTCAGCACTGTTTGGGCCGATGACAGTGTGTAATTAAATATAAGCAGTTGCTATTAGGACTGGAGGATACACTGTAATTATAAGCCTTTGCTTGTTCCCTGTGGTTTACCGGGCTGCTGGGGAGGCACTGTCACTCAGATGGCCGCCCAGACGCCCCCAAACACTGATACAGAGGTCGGCCTGTTCCTCAGAGTTTGTATGGTGATGGGAAACATTTTTCAAACATTTTTACCAGTCATGAGGAAGTTATAATTTTGTTAACAGAAGCAGACAGATACATAGATAGAAAGCTGTCAACAGTGTGCATGTGAATCACAAAATGATACTGTTGCATTGAAATCTAGTATTCCAGACTTTATCTTTAAGGGTGTGTTCCAGTGTTGGGGGTAATGCATTACATGTAACTTGAGTTACGTAATCAGATTACTTTTTTAAAGTAACTAGTAACTAGTTTACAGCAAAATATCTGAGTTATTTTTTCAAAAAAAAAAAAAGTACTTTTTCACCTTCGATGATCCACTTCAACCATATTAAAAAGCAAAAATTTGTATAGATAAACATCACATTTGTGTTTAATTGTTTTTATTTTTATTGCTGAAGTAGTGCTGGAACAATACATTGATTCTCTCTATTCGCGCTACAAAGAATCTGGAGCGGTTCTGATATTTTCCGATGATTCGCGATCCTCTCTCGAATCGATTCTGAGCTTAGTTTTTAACAGCAGATGGCACTAAGTGCTCTAGAAATATCCGTACTCTGCTTGCTTCCAGCTCTTTTACACACACCACTTGAATCTAAAATAACCATTCATAAAGTTCGAAAAGGTTGAAGCGAATTACAAGGGTGTTCGCAGTGGGCTGTGTTTACATTAATCTCACATCATTAAAGCATTTTGAGCCGAGGTGCAAGTATATTTAACCACTTACAGACAAACGCACAGTCGCTGTCCAACATTCTTCTTTGTGAGCATTTGCATCCTGCATCCTATTCTTCTGTGATCCAGAATGGCAGCACAGCTGAAACTTTGCACTCTGCTGTACAAGCATGAATTTGCATTTCTTTCAACCTGAGGCTTATTCATTTCACTTTTGGGGTCCTATCATACACCCGGCACAATGTGACGCCAGGCGTGATGCAAGTGTTTTTTGCTAGTTTTCATTTTCATGTCCAGCATCACGTTGTTTAAATAGCAAATGCACTCGCGGCCATCTGTTCGCCCATGGACGTGCTGATTGGAAAAAGAGGTGTGTTCAGGTGCATTGTTAGCGTGTTGCTATTTTGAGGCAACTAAAAACGACTCCGCCCTTTCCATCGTTAAACTAGCAAAAGAGGATTCGGACATGCCCTAAGTGCACCTTAGATCGTTAAAATAGGGCCCTCTATGTGAAAGGGCCTTTACATTTGCCAAAAATAGAACTTTTTTTGTTGTTATTAAAAACAAACAAGCAAGCCCAGCCCAGGTGTGAAAAAATAACGCAAAAGTAATTGTAACACATTACTTTCCATAAAAAGTAACTAAGTAACACAATTACTTACTTTTTTAGGGAGTAACCCAATATTGTGATGCATTACTTTTAAAAGCATCAAGTATAAACACTGTCTCTGGCACTGGTTTTCTCAGCTTTCGTTGTAGAACATTTCCTTATAACCTCTTATATCTTAAACCCTATAATATATAAAGCTCTTCTTCTGTAGCACTGATGATTTATTATGCTGGCTTTATATTACACAATACAGCATTTTAAACATATATCACACACATGCAATTAGAATATACAGTGTCTCTCAGAAGTAAGTACACCCCTCACATTTTTGTAAATATTTTATTATATCTTTTCATGTGACAACACTGAAGAAATGACACTTTGCTACATTGTAAAGTAGTAAGTGTACAGCTTGTACAACAGTGTAAATTTGCTGTCCCCTCAAAATAACTCAACTCACAGCCATTAATGTCTAAACTGCTGGCCACAAAAGTGAGTATACCCCCAAGTGAAAATGTCCAAATCTGCCATTTTCTCTCCCCGGTGTCATGTGACTCATTAGTGTTACAAGGTCTCAGGTGTGAATGGGGAGCAGGTGTGTTAAATTTGGTGTTATCGCTCTCACTCTCTCATACTGGTCACTGGAAGTTCAACATGACACCTCATGGCAAAGAACTCTCTGAGGATCTGAAAAAAAGAATTGTTGCTCTACATAAAGATGGCGTAGGCTATAAGAAAATTGCCAAGACCCTGAAATTGAGCTGCAGCACGGTGGCCAAGACCATACAGCGGTTTAACAGGACAGGTTCCACTCAGAACAGGCCTCGCCATGGTCGACCAAAGAAGTTGAGTGCACGAGCTCAGCATTATATCCAGAGGTCGTGTTTGGGAAATAGACATATGAGTGTTGCCAGCATTGCTGCAGAAGTTGAAGGGGTGGGGGGTCAGCCTGTCAGTGCTCAGACCATACGCCACACACTGCATCAAATTGGTCTGCATGGCTTTCGTCCCAGAAGGAAGCCCCTTCTAAAGATGATGCACAAGAAAGCCGCAAACAGTTTGCTGAAGACAAGCAGACTAAGGACATGGATTACTGGAACCATGTCCTGTGGTCTGATGAGACCAAGATAAACATACTTGGTTCAGATGGTGTCAAGCGTGTGTGGCGGCAGCCAGTTGAGGAGTACAGGGACAAATGTGTCTTACCTACAGTCAAGCATGGTGGAGTGTCATGGCCTGGGGCTGCATGAGTGCTGCCAGCACTGGGGAGCTACAGTTAATTGAGGGAACCATGAATGAGCAGAGCATTATACCCCTCCCTTCGGAGAGTGGGCCGCAGGGCAGTATTCCAACATGATAACAACCCAAACACACCTCCAAGATGACCACTGCCTTGCTAAAGAAGCTGAGGGTAAAGGTAATGGACTGGCCAAGCATGTCTCCAGACCTAAACCCTATTGAGCATCTGTAGGGCACCCTCAAACGGAAGGTGGAGGAGTGCAGGGTCTCTAACATCCACCAGCTCTGTGATGTCGTCATGGAGGAGTGGAAGAGGACTCCAGTGGCAACCTGTGAAGCTCTGGAGAACTCCATGCCCAAGAGGGTTAAGGCAGTGCTGGAAAATAATAGTGGCCACACAAAATAGTGACACTTTGGGCCCAATTTGGACATTTTTACTTAGGGGTGTACTCACTTTTGTGGCCAGTGGTTTAGACATTAATGTCTGTGTGTTGAGTTATTTTGAGGGGACAACAAATTTACACTGTTATAGAATCTGTACACTCACTACTTTACATTGTAGTGTCATTTCTTCAGTGTTGTCACATGAAAAGATATAATAATTATTTACAAAAATGTGAGGGGTGTACTCACTTCTGGGAGATACAGTATTCTGTAATTTCCCATTGAAATACATTAAATTAACTAATGTTTTGCAATATTAACTGAAATATTAGCCATTTTCCAAAAAAAAAAAAAAAAAAAAAAAAAAAGAAATGAAAAAAAAAGGCCTAATCCTGGCTTAATCTAAGCCGTGTCTGTGAAACCATGCCTGTTTACCATGTTTAAATACATTTTACATTAATTAAAGTAAAACATGGACTCTATTTGCACAGGCGTGTGCTCAGAATCACAATCTCAATTAACTCAATGAAAACAGCAATATAAAGTAAAGTGTAACCCAAATCTCTTTTGCACTTTCATATGCTTTTAACCATTTAGCCCCCACACATAACTTCATGAATTAAGTACATAAAATACATAAAAAGAAACTGATACTTTGTCCTTTTTTTAGCTGGGTTACAATAAGCCTAAAAAATGTATTAATAATAATAATAATAAAGATTTCTATTACTAAAGAAAACATTGTGATTCAATCCTTTTGTATCCTGCTATCATCATCATGTTCTCTCCATATTACCATCTGTAAATAATTTCCTATACTCTTATCAAGGACGATATTTAATACAGGAAGTCAAGAGCTGAAATCCATATCATAGAAACCAAGAAGCCAGATGGATATTGAACAAAAACATGTAACTAAAGTGTGATATTGAGCTACATGTGCATGAAGACAATCATGTTTTCCTCTTTCAGTATTGCCCATATGACTCAGTTCAAAGTTTTTTTTCTTGCTTCAAGGTCTCTCTCATTCTTTCTTTCTGACAGTTCAGCATTATTAAAGTGTATGAAACTAAAAAGCTTCTCTTATAATTTCATGGCTTGTTTAGAGTGAGTCTTTTTTCTTCTTTTGAAGAAAATATTTTGCATTTAAAAACCACATTCTGAAATTACAACATGCTTTTAATAAGACATAAGAGTATTTCTACAGAGACTTATGAGACTAAAACCCATCTGTTCTCAAAGACAAGCATTATTTTATCCTCAGATCATAATGCCTTCTACAAATCTTTCTTCAGTTTCAGATCATATCATTTAACAGGCAGATCCAGCCCAGAAAACTGCAAGATGTATTCATGTAACACAACCATTGATTAAAACGAGAAAAATCCTCCACAAAAAAGGCTGTTTCAAAGACTTGACATTACATGCATATGTACAGAAATGAACTGTTAAATTATGCATGAATTTTTCCATGAATTTCAAAAACAGTTCAACATGACAAGCAAATTCTGCCTCCGCTGCCGACAATAAGATGCCCATAGAGCCTCATACATTGCGTGCCATCTTAATGTGCCACATCAAGTCAGAGCACAAAGCCTCTGCCACCGGTCCTACGCAAATGTGTTTCTTTCAGATCCCCCCCGCTTGCTTCTGAGCTTCATTATTCTCCAAACATCATGAAAATAGAGCGAGACACTGTCAACAGATTCAAATGGCTTCCTTCCCAATCCCACCACGTCTACATGAAACCTCATGCCATTATATCCTTCCAAGATTGACTTACAAACGCCAGTACGATACCCAAGACACCCACAAGCCCATTTCCACAGTGTTTCGTGGAAGATGTTTATAACGTGGTGAAATCCTAGATGCGCTCTTTTGCTTTTAGAGCTGTATGATTAAATAATGATAGAGAAGAAACCTTTGAGTCCAGATGGAAAGGTCATATTATATTTAGTACTCTGAGCTAAAAGAAACTTAATGTTTATGTTTTATCTGCTGAAAAATTACATTGACATCTTTTAAGTAGAGAAGCATTTAACAACTGTTAAGGTCACTAATTATTTGTTAATCGCTTGTGATTCTTGCTCTTTCTATTTTGAATCTTCTTGATCTCAGTGCCGCTTTCGACACTGTTGATCACTCAGTTTTACTTACTTGTTTAGAATCTGTCTTTGGTGTTTCTGATACTACACTGAGCTGGTTAAAGCCCTATCTTTCAGATCGAAAACAGTTTGTTTTTATGGGTGGTTGCAGGTATGATATTGGTGTGATGCAATCTGGTGTTCCTCAAGGATCGATTTTGGGCCCTTTACTTTTTAGCATCTTACATTTATCCTCTTGGTTAAATTTTAAGATCACTTGGTTTCAACTTTCTTCTATGCAGGTTTATATACATTCAAAACCTGATATTAATTTGTCTGTGTCCTTTCTTTCTCAATGTATTTCTGAGATTAAAAAATGGATGTCTAGAAATTGTCTTTGTCTGAACAGTGATAAGACGGAGGTAATGCTCATTGGTTCAAACCACCAGCTATATAAGGCTGGGTCTTTAACTTTAAGGGGGCTATTTTAACGATCTGAGCGCATGGTCTGAAGGACACGGCGCAGGTGTCCGAATCCACTTTTGCTAGTTTAACAATGGAAAAAATGTCCGTCGCGTCAGGCACATGGTCCAAAAGGGTTGTACCTAGTCTCTTAATGAGTCATGGGTGTGTTTTGGGTGTAACATGCAATAATCCATTCAGAGTCTCATCTTCCATTCCTTTTAAAAGCCAGTTGCACTTGCACCATGGTGGATTCAGCAGAATTTGCAAGCCAAAAGACTGAGCGCTTCTCCAGAGAGGAATCTTTTTGCGCGTCCCTATGTGTGTAACAAGCAGAGTGTACATGCATTGTGCACCTGCACATATTACTACTGTGCACTTTAAATAACAAATAAATAAATAAATAAATAAATAAATAAAATACTGCATCATTTGCACTTTAGACCAGGTTTCAGTTGGTCAGTGGTCCAGTCGCTTTCAGTTGCCTCAAAATAGCAATGCGCCAACAATGCACCTGAACACACCTCATTAAGGGGTGATATTTGATGCTCCTCATGTTCAGAACACTGTCAAGACATCCTTTTTTCAGCATTCCTGGTAGCGGTTCAACGGATCATTTATTACTTAACTACTCCGATACCACAGCAGAAACTACAAGCCTAACTAATACATTATTAAAGGCAAGTGAACAGACTATAAAAAGAACAAATACGAGCCTTTTATGTATGTGCGTCTGTGTGCACCGATAACAGCGATAGTCTACCGAATTAAATCCTCTTTTGCCTCTTCTTGCGCTGGAATGGTTTTATATTTATTTAATGTGTAAACTAGCAATACAAAACACATGCAAATGATAACCTTTTACTCTAGTTGCGGTGAAACTTGCAATTGATCCGTGAATCACGTGCGTACCGAACCGTGGGCTTGGTCCATACGGATCACGGATCAACAACGATCTGTTTAACCACTAATTACCAGGTGGTTGAAAAGTTAATTAACATCTTTATATTTTCTCGCATTGATTCTTGCAATGCTTCACTGGCTGGGGTTTCAAAAGCTACCCTAAATAAATTACAGTTGGTTCAATTCAGTTGGTTCAATCTGGAAACAGGACAAGGAGCTTGACTGGCTCCCTGTTAGAGTCCATGTTGATTTTAAAATTCTTATGCTTACTGTAATAAGCATGGATTGGCTCCTCATTATCTCTCTGTGCTTTTAACCCCCTACACACCAGCATGTAAACCCCCTTATCCTTGGAAACTGGCCTTTTAATTGTTCCACTTACTCGTTTAAAATCTATGGGTGATATGGCTTATTGCTCCAAAAATGTGGAACTCTCTGCCTGCTGAGATTAGGCAAGCAGAACACTGTCCATTGGAATAATACATAATTCTAACAGTTAACTGCAAAACTACTGGAAAAACAGATAATCGCAAAAATGCCATAAAATAAGTGCCCTGGCTTAAATAAATATATCAGATTTTTAAACAATATTGACTATTCATTTCTTCATCAGAGTTTGGGGTTTCATTAAAGTCATGTCAATAATAGTTCCTGCAAAACAATGAAGGTTAGATGTAATAACATAAATTGTGACCTTCCCCCACCTCAACTCAGCCCCCCGATCGAGGGCGACTTTGCCTACAGAAGAATTTAAAAGTAAATTATTTGCCTTTTTTTGATGTGGCATGAACCAAAACAGCATCCATTTTGCAAGAATCAAGGCCGTCTGATTCTCAGACATGCATATGGAAAAATGTGCTGAGCATTTTAAATTGTGACAGTCTAGTCAGGAAGAGGCGAGGCCAGAAACATTTTGAGCAGCTGAAGAAGTGCCTGGGGCTTCTATCAGCAGCCAGGATTTTGATGAGTTATTGAGTTTGGGGAAGAGATTTGAGTTTGTGCTGAGGTAAGCTCGGACTCACCGATACAAATAAAAAACATGGAAGCAATCCAATGCTCGATAACTCGCTTCCACCAAAACCCCTTCAGTGGCTTATTTTGTTAACAAGACACCAAGATCCAATAGAAAAATGTTGAAATCAAAGGAACCAGTTCACCAACATACAGATAATAAAGCCCAACAACTGTGGCAGAACTTTATTTTTTCATTGACAGATTTTTTCATCTTACATCACCTCTCTATCATCAGTTCTACCAGAAAGACTCAGGGAGGTAAGATAATGCAACCATATTTATTAGCAATCAGCAAGCAAAATGTTGTAAGAAAGTTCTTTGGGTAGGCCCCATCCGTAGCTCAGATTCTTAAGGGTTGCGGACTCTGCATTTCCTGCCTGAAGATGAAGGCAGGGGCATAGCTGACCCCCCTGGGAGGTATGGACAGGGACCATCCTTGTGGTGGTGGGGAGGATGGAGGTGAAGGTTTGCGTCAGCATCTGTGGACTCAATCATGTGTCAGCAATCTTATATACTCCAAGTGCAAGATAATGATTGGTTAGCTCTAAACTAATTGGTGACATAACATTGAGTCTTCCTGGCAGAACTTACGCTAGAGCTTTCATATCTTAAATGAGTAACCCTTAATTTATAAAAAAGGCAAATGAAAAGGGAATTTTTCAATTTTCTTCTGGTTGTGGAATAGCTGAAAGCTCATTTAAAGCTCCTTTTGCATAATAAAGGAGCATTTCAGTCTTTGTTTAGTCTCAGTCAACAACGTGAGGTTGTGAATGTGCTAAAAACATCTGAACTTAAACCTGTTCATGCTTCATTTTCTCCCTTTGGGTTTCATGCAGGAAACTCAAGGTCAGTAATCAAACTGGAGGACCAAAACAATGTGGCCGCAGTGCCTGAGCAAACCTGTTATCATCTATGTGACAAAAACGAAATGCTTTCGTGATATTCGTCCCTTTTGACCTTGGACACCAAAACACAGAAGCCACTGCAGTTCATCTCGGAGAAAATGGGCTACTTGCACTTTTGTCAAGTTTAACTTCTCCAACCTTATTTTTCATGTGCCTGTAGCCTCCATCCAATTCCTCTTCTTTCTCCTTGGTGTTTTTTCTTGCTTCATGTTTGCTTAATTGGGAGCTGGTTCTCATTAAATCTCCTGAACTCATTTTATATGTGTGTTTTCAAATTGAATCTGCATATCTCCAGGCGCTGTGTGGGACTCGTTCGCATAAACCTTTAGACGCTTTAGATTCTCTCCGGCCGACTGGAGAATTTCCCAGACAGATTATCATTTTAATAGTCAAATCGATCTGCAGACGTCACAGTGTCGGTTGCTTTACATTTCGAAGTATATGAAACTATTTGCAGCTTCTGGGTCAGGTCGTGGTCTGATTCAGAGACCCCCACACAAACCTGTTGCACCTCGAAGGCAAAAACACTTGAGCGGTTCTTTAACGAAGCTTTTCTCCGTGTGTGTTTGAGTCGCTCTGGATTTTCCCCAGAGAGCAGCGAAGCGCAGGGGTCCAAAGGAAACAGATAATAGATAAACCCTCCAGCTCTCAGTGAACACAGCTGCTAATCTCCACATTTGTATGTATGTGCTCTTCTCTATCACTGCAGATTCTCTGAGGATGGAGATCTGGAGTGTCTCAGAGTGTCTCGCCCTTGAGCCGGAGCAAATGTAGACAAGGAAGTGACACAACATTTAGCTTTGTCCTGATAAGAGAGATCAGCCTCTATTTGTGTGTGAAGCCACATTTGGGATTGCAAACCAAAGAGGAGGGACTGGTCATATTTTCTAAAACCGTGATTTTATACTGACACAGCTTTACTGACTTGAGCACATCAAACAAGTTGTTGATCAACTGCAATGCAATACCAATAATCTCAAAGAGAAGGGCAAGATGAATTATTCACATCCACAAAAACAAATCGAATGTGGCATGTTTTAACAAAAGTAGGGACAACATTAATCTTAAGGACCTTCCCCCACCTCAACTCAGCCCCCCGATCGAGGATGACTTTGCCTACAGAAGAATTTAAACTTGAGCTTTTCATCCTGCCTTTAGGGTAAATATTTGAAGTCAACCTTAAGTTTAAATTCTAGTGGTTTCTGGAGGGTTATTTTTTTTCCTGCTTAAGTATAAATATAACTGAATTGACACCCCAGGTGCCTCTCTGTAAAATTGTGTAGGACTTCTCAACATTACTTTATTGGTTTTGCACCAGCACTTCACAAACACCTAACGGTAAAATTTGTAATTATTGAAAAAAAAAACTTAACTTAGATTATTATTGCTCTTCTCAGAGTCACATGACCATATTATGCACAAATATATATATATATATATATATATATATATATATATATATATATATATATATATATATATATATATATATATATATATATATATATATATATATATTATATAATATATATTCATTTATTATAGCATGTTAAAATTGATTTTAACTTGAACAGATTGTGCTACCATCATCATATTCATGCGGTTTGAGGCTTTATTTTATTTTAAGCACATTTACCCTTACCCTAAACCTACCCTTAAAACAATGCAAATATAGTGTTGGTAGCACAACCTGATTGGGTAGCATTATTCGTAAATGATGAAAAAAAGAAAAAAAAACACGTTCAAAATTAGGTTTTTATGTTTTGCAAGTTGCTTATGATGCAAGGAGTAAATAATCAAACATATAAGCAAGCTAGGATGAGAATATGCAATATTAGAATATGAGAATCAGGTCAATAATAACAACAGCAGCAGCAGCAGCATATGGATGGCAACCTTGCTGAGAGGATACAGGCAAGGATAGCTTGCTTGAGAACTGCATGATCTCCATGAAGGCAGAATGTGTAGATTTGCATGTTGTCCTGCGGTTTCTGTTTGAATGTGATATGCATGATTGATCAGGGGAAGGTTGGGGGTTATTTTCTCCATCTATATCAGCTTGCAACATTATAGCATTTGTTGGAGTCACATATTGCACATTCTAATTAGGTTTGAGGCATATTGGCTCAGACACACATAGTTGATTTAGGACATGGTATGGCACCCTGGTAAATATCGCATATCGCATTGCTAGTCACAAGTTAAATAACTTTTGGCATCACTAGCTCAGATACACATAAGTCAAGCCTTTAGATTTGAAGCCATTCGGCAAAGCTTCTGAGCAATTTCTCTTCTGAGCAGTTGCAGTACATATGTCTTGGTGATAGATCTGCTTGTGTTGGGGAGCTGTAGAATCTTAGAGTCTTTCTATTATCTCTGTGTGATGATTTATGCATATCTATTAATGCAGCAGCGTGTTTTACATGCATGCATGTGTGTTGGCTTGTATTGTCATCTTTGTCCCTGGTTGTTTGGGGAATTAATGTACTGTATGTCTATTAATGTAGCTGCAGTAACATATCTTACACAGATACCCTGTGTATCTAAAGCCAATAGTCCATACGTGCTCTGCAGCAGCAGTATAGCAGATCAAGACCAAATACATTAACATTGGCATATCAATTAACATGCCAAAATTATTGCATTATTGAAATATATAATCCATTCATGAAAGTCTAGGGCTGCATTCCACTCCACTTTTAGACAAGCATTCGCAAACTTCCCTAAGCACTTCCCCTCAGGGGAAACCCTGCCGCCATTTTGAAGTGATTCATTATGCTCCGAAGCTTCATGAAGCAGTGTTTTGAAATCGGCCATCACTATATAAGTCGTTTTATATATATATATATATATATATATATATATATATATATATATATATATATTTATTCTTTTTTTTGCCGCACCAAAAATATTCTTGTCGCTTTATAATATTAATTCTGTACCACTGTACTCACATGAACCCTATGCAGGCTTAATGGAGCCATCAGATTTCAACAAAAATATCTTAATTTATGTTCCGAAGATTAATAAAGGTCTTAACGGTGTGGAATGGCATGAGGGTGCGTAATAAATGACAGATTTTTCATTTTTGGGTGAACTAACCCTTTAAATGCTCTTTGGTCTGTAATATTTCAGCTTTCTCAAGTAATTGCAATGGGTTTCAGACATGAAGTTGTACCATGTGTTTCACCCTCCTCTCCAGTGTTGACATACTTTGATGAAACTCGTCCCATCTCTCGTCTCCCCTGCAGCGATAGATTAAATGTCACAGGGCTTCTTGTAGGACAAAATTCTGGTGTTTCTCTCCTCATCTGAGTATATCAGCACCTCTTCACCTTCACATGAGAGTTTCTGATATATTTCTAATCCTGCTATGAGTGATAGAATAACAATGAAGTTTGCTCTAATAGTCACACTCCAGTGAGGACGTTTTTGTGTCCTTGACCCGTGTCTGATCTGCTCACAGACGGTCACACAGAAAGTACAAAGCTCCGACTGTCAGCCAGTGACGTTTGATCAGAAACAAAGTAAAAAATGTCATTAAATTGCAGGTGAAAGTGAAATCATGGTGTTCAGTGAAGCTTAAAGGGATGCAAAAAAATCGAATAATAATGCAAAGTCTGCCATCATTTATTCATGATCACGTTATTCCAAACCTTTATGACTTTCTTTCTCTGTGTAACACAAAAGAGAATATTTTTTTGAGAAATGTCCCATTGTCCATACACAACATTCTTCAAAATATGATTTTTGTGTGTCTAGTGAATGAAAGCTTTTGAATGACAAACGTAACAACTTTTTTGCTGGACATTCTGACCTCTGAGTCATTGTTTTAAAATAGCATCAAGAAACATACTGTGCTGAATAACAATATATCATTTGGTTGCCAAAAGCAGCACTTCTCTTTCCAATTACACATATTACTAACAATCTTTAGTAAATTAGAAGGTGAAGCATGTGACTTAGACAATATATTATTGGAGGTATTCTTGAGGGGAACTTTAATATTTAAACAGTGTTTCTGAAGTCACAAATTGCAACTTCAATCAAATATGGCATAAAAATGTGGCATTGCAGTCATGTATTACGTGCCATTTTCTATTGAAATCATGCATAACTAATGATTATCTATCATTTCAATGTGTTTCAATTTATTTTCCATTTATAATTAAACAGCTGGGGGTCTGGATCCCACATTAGGAAGCAATGGTTAATAATGGATGACCATTACATAACATTAAAATGGTCTTTACAATTACATACTATTAAATAAATCATTAGAAATCAGTGATCCTGTGAGAAACAGCCTCATTTGATCTCAGTCAGATGCATGTATGTGAGACTCATTAACTGAACGCAGCACCTCTGACATGTAATGAGCAGTATTTGACTTTTAATGATGACTTACCTCTCCAATAGTGTTATTCCAGTCTAGACTTTATGAAACAAAAATAACCATGAGAGAAAATAATTATAAGAGAGAATATATGGAAACATGTCTGTTCTCAGACATGCAATAACGTGAAATATATGAAGCATGTGTAGAAATAATAATGATAATAATATGTAAAAGAACTTTAGGTAGAAGATAATTGGCAAAGATAAAAATCTAAATTTACTCTCTTCTGCATTAATGCTTTAGTTTTCACACAGCACCAATGACAGCAGCCAAACACGAGCATCACTGAGATGTGACACTGTCTGCTTGTTAAGTCATGACATAAGGAGTGTTCTCTACTCATTTTCCCAGAGTCCATTAGTGCCTGCCCACTTTTTCACTGGCATTGGTGCAGGAGTATTTTTTCCATTAATTTTTTCCCATAAGGATTTGGAGAAAAAAAAAAGTATTTTTAATAGGCAAGCAGCAACGAGGGGACTCACAAAATTACAAACTTTTATTTTAAGCAAAAATAAAAAAATATATATTTTAATATTAGACAAAAAGGCAAAGGCCAAGAGTGTGTACAAGGGTGTGAGTCGTTTATTATATCTTTAGAAACAATATATTTTAATTTTATTGTAAAGTATGCTTATTACTCTTTTGCCTTGTTGTGACTCTCTGATTGGTGCAATTTTGTACTGCATCATGGGTAATGCAGTTTTTTTTACTGTTTAACCCTATTATTTAAAAAAAATATGGTGAAATAATGCAAATAAATGTCTTCAACAGAAGCATATACCATCGATTTATTACTTACCCTCATGCCGTTCCACACCCGTAAGACCTTTGTTAATCTTCAGAACACAAATTAAGATATTTTAGTTAAAATCCGATAACTTGGTGAGGCATCCATAGACACTTCCTCTCTCAAGATCCATAAAGGTACTAAAAACATATTTAAATCGGTTCATGTGAGTAAAGTGGTTCAATATTAATATTATAAAGTAACGAGAATATTTTTGGAGCGCCAAAAAAAACTAAATAACGACATATAGTGGTGGCCGATTTCAAAACACTGCTTCAGGAAGATTCGGAGCACAGATGAATCAGTGTGTCAAATCAGCTGTTCGGAGCGCCAAAGTCATGTGATTTCAGCCGTTGGCAGTTTGACACGCGATCTGAATCATGATTCGATACACTGATTAATTTATGCTCCGATGCTTCCTGAAGCAGTGTTTTGAAATCGGCCATCACTATATAAGTCGCACACTGCAGTCTCTGGGCTCACAGTGTCTCAGACACTAATATTTTAACAATTCATAAAAGATGAATCTGGGCCATCTGGGATTTCAGTATAGAAAAAGGTTACAATCATGATTTTTCAGTAGTGTTACAGCACACTGTGAGTGCATATTAGCACCATTGGTAACACTTTACAATACGGGTTCACTAATACAGTATGTTTAAATTAATGCTTAACTAATGCACATTAATGTATGACTCATGAAGAACTAAGCCATTCCATGACTGTTAATGACTGCTGCAATAATAACTAATAAAGAGTCTATCTGATTAATAATGTCATATATATGGATTGCTGTAATTAAATGTGTCATCATGAAATAATTCCCTATCAGCATGTAGTATTTAACTAATAGTGTAAATTAATGTGTTTAAATGAATCATTATCTAATGATTTGCAAAGATATCATTACGTATCAGTACGTATGACTTTACTTGTTGCAGAACTAATTTTTGCTTGTTTAAATACACAGACAGAGTAATCAACAGAACTAAGAACAGGTGAGAAACTAATGAGTAACTATGGAAACTATAACATTTAGTAAAGACATAACCGGAATAGTGAAAATTTAACTAAAACACAATGAAACTAAACAGACTTAAACGTACCCCTAACAGTATGAAAATGTCACATAAATGCAGTAACTTCAGGACCAGATTAGAGCATAGGTGGACCAGAAAGAGAATTTTTATTTAAATCACAGTTTAAAAGGGGCTAGTTGTCCCGTTTCAATTATTATTATTATTAAATCTCATTATTAAAAGCAGAAATATATAGTGTCGACTGATTTTAGGTCTGTTCCTTGTCACAAACATTTGCTGGTCTGCACTCCTCTGCTCTGTGAGCTACTGGTTGGATAAGAGGTTGTTTTATCGTCTCTTATGTCACGGGTCATGAACCAGCATCAGAGAAACAGCATCCGGAAACACGGGGGTCTTTTCTGACATCACCTCACAGAGACCTGAAATCCACTGATGGGTGTCACATTTATGTGGAATCCCCACAGGCCTGATGTCTACAGCATCTGTAAACATCCACACACCTGTGGTCTGTGACTAAAAGGGCTTTTATTGCTTGACACTCTTCAAGAATCATGAATTATTTAGGAAAGCCTGCTGTAAAGATCTCACTCTTCAGCATGCAGCTGCCTACTTGAGACGTCCCTGTGAAAATACACCTCTGGTGCTTCTCCTTAGGTAGATGTGCCGACTATGGAATGTGGATATGTGGTATGGGAAATCCTGATCAGAATATACTCAGCGCAGTTGCTTGTGGTCACTTTTGAATCCGGTCCGATGCTTTCTAGTACTTCCCATATGACATACAGTATTTTCTGCCTGCCAGACAAGAAATGAAAAAGATTGAAAGACATATTTTGATATACATATTGTATGCCCCTCTGCTGTAGCTCCTAAATCTGTTTTTTTTTTTAAATATTTTGTAGTGGAAAAACTAATTATGGCTGCTGTGGAACACAAGTTAGTTGACTCTTTATGTACCTTAATCAAAAGATATAGCAGAATTTGCCAACTGCCAGTGGTGAAACATCTTTTTCCTCATATGAATTACTACTATTCATGTCCAGTCAGGTGAAAGTTACGAGTGACAGAGCCATTATTCCCGCACATAATCTGTGACAAACACGTCTGAATCAGCTGGATAAACAAAGCGCTCAGTGTAAACTTCTGACATGAGATATCTGAAGTTAATTGCTTGTGAAAAATGTTTCATCAAAGCACATGTAGCGATCGGGTGTTGTCAGGTATATAGTGAACGTGACTGTGCGTATAATGAACTTCCTTCAGAGGCCTTAAACTTGCATAGTGAGGCACAAAAATGTTATATTGATTAAAGTTTCTTCTGGCAGCGTCATCTAAGCCCTGTATGCAGAGGCAGGACACACCGTTTTGGTCACAAAGACCTTTTTTTTCCCAATCATAGAGCAGTCACTCATGCAAACAGGACTTTTCTCTTTGCTAAGTCAAGCAGCAAATGTTCAGCTTTGATACATTTTCAATTTTCCACTTCCTATCTTCTATTTATGGCATGCATAAATCATAAGTGAGCCGTGTTACTTTCCAAAAACGTCAAGAAATGAAATAGCACACGCACACAGGGAATTCAAACACACTAAAATACAGTAATGATATCTGCTTTTACATACTGCAGCAGCAGGGCGGCCTCTAGTTACCGATTTAACTGCTTTTAACTGTTCAACATTTAACTGGTCATAATTGTATAAAATGCCCCTTTACATGTCAAACTTTCGGTGAAGATTTGAATGAGATTTTGTAAATGATATTATTATATCATGACTGTGATGTCATGAAAAAACTTAAAGGAACAGTTCACCCAAGAAAGAAAATGGAAAGTTCCTCACACACTGTCTTGGGATATAATGTTTTATGGTGCTTTTTGGAGATTGACAGCATTCTGCTAGAATTCATTATTTTTAGGCGAACTGTGAACTGTACTGAAATTTAGATACTTAGATCCTTTAAATGAAATTTAGATACCTCAAGACATAATAAACAGCACAATTGCATTATATAATGATTGTTGATCTGTATAAATAGGTTCTCTGTTAAATTCAGTCTTGGATTGAGTTAACCTGCATTACTATAAACGACCCTGACTAACACAAACACAAGCTTGTGGCCTGTAGGAGCTCAGAATATATGAGAGTAGTGAGATGTAGCCGGACTGCAGTAATGAGAACACAGACGTTCCCTCAGAGGACACTGAGGTCTGAGACATCTGCCACCAGATGCTGAAATGTGCTGCACAAATGAGACTTTACATATGCGTACTGAGTTTTTTATATGCCTGTCAGGGTATATGAATCAGATCCTAAAGTGGTTTTCGTTGCTCTTTGGGAATGGATAAAACAGAATGAAAGTTTGAGAGAAACTTTGTATTCTGAGAGCCCATCACTGTTTTTAACAACAGGATTTCCTAGAAAAAAAAAGAATATATCTATAAAGAGATTCCCATATATGATTGAAGTTTTATAGTAATTTATTTTCTTGAAAATGTGAAATGTTACATTTTAAGGTTACTATAGCATCATTCTCAATCACAAAAGGCCACTGGGTAACTAACTATTTAGTATTTAATTTAGAAGACATGTAATTTAACAGCAAATGTCAAAATCCTGTAGACCTGCAGAGCTGATTTGTGTTTAATTTGACTTCCTACTTATATTCCTACTTATATTAGCTTATATTAACTTATATAACAGCTTCAGGTTAAAAGAGAGTCAATGCTGTTTATAAGATTTAGCATTTGAAAAAAGTGGAGATATAATTAAAACACATTCACATGATCATTAGTGAAATTGGTTTAGTGAAATACTGTCAAATCTGTTGCACCAGCAGAGATGGACTGGGGAAATAAATCTAACAGTACAGTATGTCATTTTCTGCTAACATTGCACCAGTCTGTGCAAACATTGCTCTCCACGGTGGTCATACTGTTCTGTTAACATGAGATAATGGAAATAATCCGCTCAAAACAATGTATTTAATTAGAAACACAAAGGGCACATTGTCAGTGTGGTTTGGATGAGTCAGTTATTTAATCCTAATTGGTGTTTCATTCTTCAGATATTATGTAGCCAACAGCTAATATATAAAAATTGGTTGTAGCAAAGAGCTTATGAATTATGAAGCTTTTCATGTAGTTCTGTCTCCCAGCCAAAGTATGACTCTACAATTCAGTTTCCGGGTTCAGGTTCCTGGGAAATCAGAATTTGGATTCAGCCTTAATAAGATGAAACAAGAACACCCTAAAATGCTTTGCTTATTTTGACCTCTTTATTTATTACTGTAATAATTCTCATTGATGTTTTTGCCTTGCAACATTAAATCATAGATATTCATGTACAAACCCGATTCCAAAAAAGTTGGGACACTGTACAAATTGTGAATAAAAACAGAATGCAATGTTTAAAATTTCAATATTTTATTCCGAATACAACATAGATGACATATCAAATGTTCAAACAGAGAAAATGTATCATTTTAAGGGAAAAAATAAGTTGATTTTAAATTTCATGGCATCAACACATCTCAAAAAAGTTGGGACAAGGCCATGTTTACCACTGTGTGGCATCCCCTCTTCTTTTTATAACAGTCTGCAAATGTCTAGGGACTGAGGAGACAAGTTGCTCAAGTTTAGGAATAGGAATGTTTTCCCATTCCTGTCTAATACAGGCTTCTAGTTGCTCAACTGTCTTAGGTCTTCTTTGTCGCATCTTCCTCTTTATGATGCACCAAATGTTATTATGGGTGAAAGATCTGGACTTCATTCTGGCCATTTCAGTACCCGGATCCTTCTTCTACGCAGCCATGATGTTGTAATTGATGCAGTATGTGGTCTGGCATTGTCATGTTGGAAAATGCAAGGTCTTCCCTGAAAGATTCCCTGGATGGGAACATATGTTGTTCTAGAACTTGGATATACCTTTCAGCATTGATGGTGCCTTTCCAGATGTGTAAGCTGCCCATGCCACACGCACTCATGCAACCCCATACCATCAGAGATGCAGGCCTCTGAACTGAGCGCTGATAACAACTTGGGTTGTCCTTGTCCTCTTTAGTCTGGATGACATGGGGTCCCAGTTTTCCAAAAAGAACTTCAAATTCTGATTCGTCTGACCACAGAACAGTTTTCCACTTTTCCACAGTCCATTTTAAATGAGCCTTGGCACAGAGAAAACGCCTGCGCTTCTGGATCATGTTTAGATATGGCTTCTTTTTTGACCTATATAGTTGAAGCCGGCAACGGCGAATGGCACGGTGGATTGTGTTCACCGACAATGTTTTCTGGAAGTATTCCTGAGCCCATGTTGTGATTTCCATTACAGTAGCATTCCTGTATGTGATGCAGTGCCATCTAAGGGCCCGAAGATCACGGGCATCCAGTATGGTTTTCCGGCCTTGACCCTTATGCACAGAGATTGTTCCAGATTCTCTGAATCTTTGGATGATATTATGCACTGTAGATGATGATAACTTCAAACTCTTTGCAATTTTTCTCTGAGAAACTCCTTTCTGATATTGCTCCACTATTTTTCACCACAGCATTGGGGGAATTGGTGATGCTCTGCCCATCTTGACTTCTGAGAGACACTGCCACTCTGAGAGGCTCTTTTTATACCCAATCATGTTGCCAATTTGCAAAAGTTGCAAATTGGTCCTCCAGCTGTTCCTTATATGTACATTTAACTTTTCTGGCCTCTTATTGCTACCTCTCCCAACTTTTTTGGAATGTGTAGCTCTCATGAAATCCAAAATGAGCCAATATTTGGCATGACATTTCAAAATGTCTCACTTTCAACATTTGATATGTTATCTATATTCTATTGTGAATAAAATATATGTTTATGAGATTTGTAAATTATTGCATTCCTTTTTTATTCACAATTTGCACAGTGTCCTAACTTTTTTGGAATCGGATTTGTATTAGACCTCGTTCATACTAACTTAGATCACTGCCATGCCCGCTTCTCTATATATTTCCATCTGAACTTGTTCAGAAGAATTCTACAGAATTCTGTGTCAGAATCTTGAGGCTAGAAAGTAACATAAATAATAGTTGTCACCTTAAATTATACACTGCCCTCCAAAAGTTTGAAAACGCCCTAGAAAAGTGGGGTTTTGGACAATATTGGCATGAATCCTTTGTAATTTGTGATAATTTTGCACTGATAAGGGACAACACAATCTACGAAAACATATTTTATTATATAAACATTTTATACATAGAAAAATACTTCATCAAAATATCCACCATTAGCAGCTATCTGACCTAAACTAGGTTCTAATTGGTTCATTGTATTCTAAACTTAATTGGCAATCAATTGTTGAAGCTATTAAGGTGTGCTGACCCAAAAATCTTCTACAAACGTGGGCCAAGTTTAAAACAGTAACCAGGCATCACAGCTGGCAAAGGGGCATGTCTGACTTTGACATGTATATAATGCCATTATTATGTAATCAAAATGAAAATTATGATTGGTCATCTTCAATGATAATGTCAAGTTACTGTAATGTATTGCACCAAAAAAAAAAAAAAAAAAAAAAAAATGATGCCAGGGGGGTTTCCAAACTTTTAGAGGACAGTGTATACATTGTTTTTTTTCCAGTACAGATTGTTTTAAAGCAGTAATAAACAGGATCATAACAGTCAATGCTGCAAACTTCATCAAATTCTGCTGTAAAGCTCTACAAGACAATATTGTCATTATTCAACTGAAATCAGTTCAGTGTTGATTCAGTTCAGTTTTATAACTATAAAGTTCCCATTATGAAATAAGTTCAATTCAGCTATATCAAGTCTGTTCAGTGTTGATTCAGTTTGGATCAATAACAGTTTGAATCAGCTATAAAGCAGTGCTACTGAAGAAAATAGTGTCATCAGCTCAGTTCAGTTCAAGTTTTTGTTCTCATCCAGTAGTGCCTGTGCAGTCAAATCAATAATATAATATTACTGAATATGAAGGGTCTTTTAAAATGGCAGCCAAAGGCAACATTGGCAAGGAACCCAAACTCCATTAGGTGACAAAAATGGAGAAAACCACCTTCAGTCTAGGAACCAGTTGGCCAAATGAACGAATATGGTGTGATTGGCATTGGCACATTGGCATTTACAATTATAATAATGAAAAACAAAACAAAACAAAAAAACATTCTGTGCTTCTGCTTTGGACTTTTGCGTCACCCAGTTTGGCTTTAACAAGGTTTCCTGCTTAATCAACTGTGACGACGTGTCAGCATTATTTTGAGCTCTGCGTGTGTGTCTGCACACCAGTGCCACATGATGGAGTCGGCCTGATGCTGCCAAATCGAGCAGGGCAAATAATTCAAAAAGCGAGTGAGAAGAACAAGATAATGAGGACCTCCACCAGGAGGGCGGATGATGTGCTGCATAAAAACAGAGAGGAGCCAATATAGCTGCAAAACTATCACAATGATTTTCACTTCAAACTGACTCGAGATCTGTTGCTTTGCCTGTTTGGTGAACAAAAAGTTACCATGAGCTTATTATCGCATTTTACGTCTGAAATACTTCTATCGTAAAAGATGGATTTTTTGTTGTCAATATTCCAAGAAGCTGACAAATTCAATGCAGAATATGTTCATTCATGGCTGCATGTGACTGGCTAGTAAAAACAGTTTATTCAAGATAGCAACCAAAGGCCTCTCTGTAAAGCCAAAGTCACCAAAAGTCTTCTTGTGTCTCAGTCACACACAGTAATGAATGCATTTGCTCGTCATCA
The DNA here is from genome assembly GCF_024489055.1 of Chanodichthys erythropterus. NCBI lineage: Eukaryota > Metazoa > Chordata > Actinopteri > Cypriniformes > Xenocyprididae > Chanodichthys > Chanodichthys erythropterus. Next base: position 20,115,031 of record NC_090228.1, read on the forward strand.
TTTATTCATCAAAAAAATAATTTGTTTTTCTTTCCACCCTTCATTTTGTTGGCCAGATGTCTGATTTGTCCCACATGCTTTGAGATTTCAGGGACTATTATCCATTCCGGGATTGTTAACGTAAGACCGACTGCATCTCGCTTCCAATTAGACTAATAATGTGTCCGGATAGCAGCAGTCAATCTCACCTCGTCTCCTCCATATTTGTTCAGTCATCATTAACATACCATTATGTTCACTGACCACAAATAGAGGCACGTATCGACATCCTCCAGTCTTATTGTTTTTGCTTCATTGTCTTCAGAGGCACATCAGTTATGTTTCATTAGCCTACCTATTGAATGAATCCTGAGGCTGTTATTGTTTCATCTGATCGAATCGGTACTGTAATGAAAGCGCAACATACAATAATGTATGAGGTGTCAAGTTCAAAGGATGTTCATGAGGAATATTCTCCTTCTTGTTGGCGGAAATAATGGTGCATTTGGTTTAAAACAACATGAGATTACAGGTATTAAGAAGGCAGATTTGAATGAACAATTAATAAATCCTTAGGTGTAATATCAGTATGCCGAGTCTCACCGAGGGATTCAGACCAAGTTCACCTGACTTGAATGTTGAGCTCTTTCACTCTGATTGGAAGCCCGTTTTTCACCCACCACATGAGTCCAGCACCTGAGAGGCATGTCAATAGTGAAGAGCAACCACCTAGTTCCTGTTCAATTTAACAAACACACAAATGTACAGTCGGCCTCGCTTCAAAACAAATCCCGGGATTGAAGTATAATTTCAGCAGTCAGCTTTGCGGAAACAAATTACCAACGTGTTTTCAGCGGCTGGGTCATAATTCACATTATTGTTATACAGAACGGGTAATTAAAATGTATAAAGCCAGATTATGTTGAGTGTTTCATGTCTGTGTTTGATAGTTAAAGGCGTGTGGTGAGAAACGGAGGTCTGGTTCAGCGAGCGTTATGTACTTTTGTGCTCTTGTAAGTCACTATGATAAGAAAAGCATCTGCTATGAACATGACCGTGAATATAAACACACCGTGTGAAAGACATTTTGTCAGCTTATGCAGGAAGAATGGGAAGTTAGTAGGTTTATAATTAAAACCAACATGATTTAGTTCCATGAAAATATCACAAGAGGCGCGCCGCTTGTAGCAGTTAAGTCATTTGAAGCTTTTCAGTCTGTTGTCTCTTTGACCGTGAACAAGCCCACGCACACGGACGTCTCTGGAGTTTCTGAATATTACAGGTGTGTGTTGGAGCGTTCAACTCTTATTCTGATTGCTGCGCAGTTGATTGCCAGACGTCCACCAGCCAATGTTCCCTGCCAAAACAATTTGACTAGATATCCTGCAGTATGCATTGATCTGTACCAGACCGTTGCATTTCACCATCACCGCTTTTCATTTGGAACAAAATAGTGCATTTAAAAATATTCCATTAAATTCACAAACTTTTCAGTCTTTCTGTTTATTATTGCACAGCATTAAAACACAGTGGCCATCTGCTTGGTTTTGAGTTTTAGCGAAGTTTAGTTAACAGTGCCACCAAAATCTTCTCTATATAAAAGTCTGACTATTTATTTACATGCATTTCTTGAATTCTTGATTCTGATTCACTAAACCGTTGTGACCTGCAACTGTCTCCTACACATGTCACTTCACACTCTTTCTTCACACATAATAAGATAATGAATATAATTTCAACTCAAATCAACATTTAATATCTAGTCATTTACATATTTGATCATTGACGCAGCTCATGTAAGAAGGCAGGCATGCGATTTTGTTTTGCGCAGGTGTGGATAAACACAATCTGTTGGGCACAAACCCAAATTCCAAAGCCAAAGAGACACTTAGTCTCATTTAAAATGTGCATTTGTAATCGTTAACACATCCTGAAAGTGTTTGTTTTTACTGATTTTAAAAATGCAGTGAGGCAGTCAACTGTCACAATGTTTACTTTAGTTTAGATCAGCCTAAAATTAGGGGTTTCAAATACAGAGTATATAAATCAGTGTAACTGAGCTATATTTGAAATGTTTTTAATTATATATGGTACATAATATATTATTAAACATATGAAATATATAGACAGTCCTATGTTAACTATTAAAAGTAGGACTGTCTGTAAACTCTACAGTAATTTAATTCTGAAGGCCACATACATATTTTCCACCTTTTGATTTTTTTCTCCACGTTCAATAACACCTCAGAGTGCCCTCTTCTTCTGTTCTCTGAATACATTCATTGGAATAAAACAACTCATCCAATTTATGTCTAGAAACAAGAATATTTCACAGTGACTCATAACAACTGATGCACCCCTCGGCTTTAATGTAGTTTTAGTTCCTTGACTGAATAAAGTAGAAAATATGCTTCCAAACTTAGTAACTCAAGCTGTCACATTGAATTCTGTCCCAAAAAAACTTGTGTTTTGGATTTTCTTGTTAGATAGGAAGGTGTAGACGAACATGATTAAAGATTTGTTAATATGTATTGCTTGTTTAAAGAAGCTCTGGAGTAGAGATGGTCCAATTTGTAGCTTTTTTAACGCCCACAGCTGCTCAGAGCCACAGCGAGGAGCAAATGGTTCCTTTGTTTTTATGTTCTGCACTACATTAAGGCTTTTTGCACAAGAGCCTCTTTTGAACTTAGAAAGAAAATGAGCATAATTCACTTTAGGAAGAAGCAGAGGGCATCTGAAGTCATTCTGCCATAGGCAATCTGCTCGCACAGAAGCAATGCGGTTAAAACATTTATGTTTACTGAAATGGATAGAAAGAACTGGTCCAATAAATATCTGTTTGTTAAAATCAATCATGGTGGTTTTGGGTGGGGTGGGAGAAGTAATAATTCTCATAAATTAATCCAGTTGTTAAATTAAATGGAGTAAACTAAGATTATAATTAATTAAATAATTAACTTGTAATAGTGGTTACATTACAAATAGAACAAAATGAATGTAAATGTGTCAAAAATATTTAATATAGCCTAATTAAGTGAGGGATTGCTTATCTGAATTTCATATTATTTAGTGATGGGCCATCCATTTAATTTTTAGTCTTTTTTTGCATATATTAGTCAATTTGCTATGATTTGGTTGCCTGATAGAAAGGCGTTGTGGAAAGAAAGAATAACTTTAGAGTTCTTATATATGAGAGACAATGAGGCTGTGAGAAAGAGCAATACTGCCACCTGCAGAAATATTTAGTTCATGGAAAGAAATATTAGCTCTACTTTTTTTTCTTTCAATAACCTTTCTTTCCTGACCCGATGCAAAACTTTAGTCATTCTTCCGCTTGCTTCATTTCTTCATGGTTTTAAAACAGAAATGCATCATTTCACAGGCCCTTTTGAAACCGGAAGGGGTTGTTTATACAGGCTCAAATTGCCCTGAAGGGATGTTATGAAATTTTGGTCATGGTCCTTGATGTTCAGCCTTATTGGATCAGAATGTATTCTGCAGCTACACTGCAAGGGCTGCTTTTTTTTGTCGGTGTCTCTTGAATTATTAGTTTGGTCGGTGTAAATATTTGGTTACGTAACTACCAAGTGCACCCGCTTAATTCCCGCGTCATAGGCATGTGATTGCACATGATTGGCGCTTGTGTGAGTTCGGAGAGTTGTTGCTAACTGAAATGTAGGCCTTCGTTTTTTTACTGCTCGTCTCTTCCTTGCTTGTTCGTTGTCTTTGCCCAGGTAAGTTGTGTACAGTCATGTGAAATAATAGTCAGAGCGTTGTTTGTCACTGAACTTGGGTAACTTAACGTTAGTTCTCTCTCGCTTGATGTAGCTAACAAACTTAGCGTGGTCGCATTTGCTGCCTTGAAGGGTTATTTACCCAAAAAATAAAATTGTCATCATTTTACTCACATTCGTGTTGTTCCAAACCCGCAAAACTTTCGTTTATCTGCGGAAAACAAATTAAGTTAGTTGTAATCAAATCTGAGACAGTTCTTACTCTTTATTTACAGCTACGCACTTTGACGCTTCAAAAAAATCATTAAAGAGATCGTAAAACTAACCCATGAATTGTTTAGTCTAAACCATAGACTGTAAAAAACAGACATGATCGCTTTATGATGAACAGATTGAATTTAGTCTTTTATTCAGATATAAACATTGATCAGCGAACATAAACTAGGGTGACTGATCAGTGGGATAGTCCCGGTTTTTGGTGTTATGTCCCCGTTTTATAGCTCGTTCAAAACAACCCGCATATACATTGCTAAAACATTTGGTTATGTCTTAATTGAACAAGGTGAGAATTCAGATGTGTATCTATTGGATGTGAGCGTTCATGGGGTCTTACTTTTAAAGTGACAGCAACCTATAAATACCTGCTGTTGTCTGTCATGTAAATCTAACAACAAAACACAGCTTTAACAAAGATTTATCTATATTAAATTTATCCAGTGAACAGTGTCATTTTACATTTAATTATTACATTTATGTACACGAAAATTAATACTACAGTTAGACCTTATACTTTATTTGTAACTTTGTTGTATTTATCTCTGCTTGCAATAGACCCTTTTCACATGACGTCACACAGCTTCCGTTAGGACTCGAAGCAGTGTATCCTCACTTCCGTCAGCATAGTGGAATACTAGCGCGACTCGAATGAAGTGCACTCAATATTTGTACATATGCCACAAATTTGGTTAAAGGATAACTGTCGTCGCCTAATTTCATGTACATTCAAGGTGAGGTATTTGGCAGCCGCAGATCTCAAACAAACTTACCGATCGGCGCGATTTGCTGCTTGAAGTCGGAGGAGTTGAATACGTAACAGTTACTGAAGCCATGCAATTTGCTGCCCATATCTTGCAAACTTTGCTGTCTTTATTGCAGATGAGGCTGTTTATATACATTTGTGAAATAAACGCATGTTTCCAACATTTACATGCATTAAAAAACTAATCATTCAAAGCTTAATGTACTACTTATTTCAGTGCCTACAGGCCTATGTACAATGAAGATCAACATAAGCTTATTCTTTTTAAATATCAAAGTCTATTTTTATACTTTTATTTCGATAAATATGACGCATAATAATGCAAATTGTTTAATATAATACTATTTCTACATGAAGACTGTAATGTAAAAACTGACTCATGTACATGGCATTTTTACCATAGTAAAAAAATCATCATCATTCATCTCTTTATTGCAGAACAAGATCGTCGCATACAAAAATATACAGAGGATTTACAATAGTATTGTTATAGCAGCATTAAATGAACGAAATCAAATTATTTCTCCAGGGAATAACATTAAATGAACACATAGGCCGTTTTGTATTTTCAATACACTCCTTACAGATTATACACTCTTAATATATTGCAGCAGTTCAGTTTAAACTGGTATGATGTAAAATTCTCAAATCTTCACATTATTAATTCTTCGGAGTATTATATGTTGATGTGTTACTTCCAGGTGTCCATTACTCATATATAAATCTCACAAGAACAATATCCATTATTATAGCCTACCAATTTCTAAAAACAAAGATTTGTTTTTAAAGACAATGTTCACCGCAGTAAAGATAGTTTGCGGTTTGATATTCAGATTTCTTTTGGCTATAAATACGCAGTGCGCTGTCATAGACATGCAAATAATACCAAATATCGTTCTCCATAATTTGTGAATTAAGGTGACGCTGTCCTTTGGGCCGAAATCAGTTTTTTTTTTCATAGCGACTCTTAATTTTATAATGGCTATAGCTCCAAATGTTGGACACTTAGAGGAATGAAACTGGTGTCATCTTCACCAGCTTGATCTGTGAATTTTTTCACAGCAAAGCTCTTGTCCGTAAACCCCTTGGTAAGACCGCCAGTAAGGAATGTGAAATAAAGGCGTTCTTCATGTTTAACGTCTATTACCAATAAACAGGCAGACTGCTGGAATAAAATAACCTTTTACAGATCAGAATAGTGATGCTAGTGACCCTGGGAAGGGTCAGCTGACCTGTACTGAACTGTGAAAGTTTTCACAGATCAGAAAAGTGATGCTAGTGACCCAGGGATGGGTCAGCTGACCCGTACTGAACTGTGAAAGTTTTCACAGATCAGAAAAGTTATGTACATGACCCAGGGAAGGGTCAGCTGACCCGCACTGAACTGTGAAAGTTTCCACAGATCAGAATAGTGATGCTAGTGACCCTGGGATGGGTCAGCTGACCCGTACTGAACTGTGAAAGTTTTCACAGGTCAGAATAGTGATGTACATGACCCAGGGAAGGGTCAGCTGACCCGTACTGAACTGTGAAGGATTTCACAGATCAGAAAAGTAATGCTAGTGACCCAGGGATGGGTCAGCTGACCCGTACTGAACTGTGAAAGTTTTCACAGGTCAGAATAGTGATGTACATGACCCAGGGAAGGGTCAGCTGACCCGTAACGAACTGTGAAAGTTTTCACAGATCAGAAAAGTAATGCTAGTGACCCTGGGATGGGTCAGCTGACCCGTACTGAACTGTGAAAGTTTCAAAAATGAGAATAGTGATGTACATTATCTGTACAAGGTCATTTATATAATAAATATATATATATATATATATATATATATATATATATCATATTATACAAAAAATGGGGGGCAGAGCAAAGAGAAACACGACCACGAGATAAAATGCTATTGTGAAAGTTTTCACAAATCGAGCTCGACCTAAAACAATGTTATTTTATTCCAGCAGTCTGCCTGTTCATTGGTAATAGACGTTAAACATGAAGAACGCCTTTATTTCACATTCCTTACTGGCGGTCTTACCAAGGGGTTTACGGACAAGAGCTTTGCTGTGAAAAAATTCACAGATCAAGCTGGTGAAGATGACACCAGTTTCATTCCTCTAAGTGTCCAACATTTGGAGCTATAGCCATTATAAAATTGAGTCACTACGAAAAAAAAACCCTGATTTCAGCCCAAAGGACAGCGTCACCTTAATTCACAAATCATGGAGAACGATATTCGGTATTATTTGCATGTCTATGACAGCGCACTGCGTATTTATAGCCAAAAGAAATCTGAATATCAAACCGCAAACTATCTTTACTGCGGTACAATGTTCTTGTTATTCCAAATAGGCTAACAGATTTGTGTGGACACACAATCGTTGTGATAAAACTCTGACAGCAATTCACGGACACAACATTGCTAAAGTTTCTGCTCGTGGAAACCCTACCAAGGCAGTTACAGAAAGGAAATAATAAATATCATTACCAGAAGAACCCGAATGTGTAAATTCTTGACACAAACAGTTCGCATTTAAAGTTATTAAAGCATTTTCCCGAGAAGTCGCCGGCGCGAAGGTAAGACTGAACAACTGATACACTGCTTTGCGGACAGGCGGAAGTTAACTGACGTCACTGTGAAAAGGGTCTATTGATGTACAGTATTTTTCACTTGCCTTTAATAATGTATTAGTTTCTGCTGCGGTATCAGAGTAGTTAAAGTGGGCTTAGTAATAAATGCAAAGTTAGCCCCCACCCCCCAATTTCTTCTTCTTTTTTTTTTTTTTTTTTGCCGATCCGTGACTTAATAACCATGATATGATCCGAACCATGAGTTTTGTGATCTGTTTAACCACTAGTAAACTCTAATCCGGCTTGCATTCCCACCGCCAACAGTACTCTTAAGCCTCCTTTCCACTGCGCACGACATTCGCATCCGATTGTCGCATTTCGCCCCCTAGCGGCAACCGCGCAGAACTTTGAAATTGGTAGTGAAGCAACCGTTACCCAGCAACCACCATGGTAAACTGAATTGATTGTAACGTTAATGCATGTATGAATATATCCATACAAAGCAAATGACCCTCAATACATCTAAAATAATAAAAAAAAAACATAATAGTAGATTTTATAGAGCTAATATGTAAAAAAAGATTTAATAATCATAAAATATCATCTTTTATTGACAGAATTATTAATAACCACCATTTGAAAGAAATAGTGTTTACAGAATAACATTAAAGTGTTAAAATATTGGTAATTCTATCTTCGCGCTCATAATTTTGATTAGAATACATCATATTCGGTCGGCCGGTTGCATACGGTCTAGCCGCAGAAGTTCAAATATTTCAACGCATCCGAATCTCAAATCGGATCCGAAATTTCCACATTTGCATATGATCGGAACTCCATGCAGACCACGTACTACTCTCCATTGAAAATTCATGACTTCCGGTCCAACGGCTGTCTTTGTCGTGTGCAGTGGAAAGTCGGCTTCACTTGATAGGGGTGGTGTACGCCAAAAAGTAGCAATCGACTTAATTCTCGCGTGAAGAAAGTGACCATAAACAACAATGGAGGACATACAGCAGATTTGTTTGAGCAAAGGCTGAAGGCTGCAAGGAAAAACAGCCAAAAAAATACACTTTGTAGTAGTGCAACAGTATTGTTATCATTCCCCTTGTATCACGCAAAATTGACACTTCTGTCAACCAGTTCTACTTTTGGTATTGGTACTATTGTACTTGTTCCCTGTTTTTGGAGTGGGGGGGGGTTGAGAGGACAGTCTTTGGACAGGGTCACAGTGAATGAAATTATGAGAATAACGCCTTCTCAAAAAAAAAAAAAAAAAAAAAACCTCAGACCTCCTGGCTTCGCACCATGTGCAGCGCTCCTGGGAAGAGTGAATACAAATACATCATCTCCTTAATGTAAGAATCTATGTAAAGTGTTATGATAACCTTCATCGATATAAAAACTTGGGACTGTTATTAAGCCTGATATGGTTGACTTGTTTTGATTTTAACGTTGTTAGCGTTATTTCCACTGAATCGAACTTACTTTTTATTCTAAAAACAATTTGTATAACAATACTAGCATTAGCTAGCATTTTGCCAACGAATACAACTTTAGTTGAGCCCTACTATACTATATTTTCATAATGTAATTAAATGGTTTGCTTTTGCCAGTAGGTAGCGACCAGTGACTTTTAAAATGTTCTTGTACAATTTGTACATTTTAATATTAGTTCAAGTACAATCTGCGGTCCGTGATTTTTGGCCCTCTAGCGGTTAATAAACAGAACTGCACGCGTCTTGCGGAAGAACATTGTAGCCGGGGCTACTTTTTTCTGTGTATGTCTATGGCAATTTACGCAGTTCAGTGCTTCCCACAGGTTTGAAATATTTGCGGTGGTAGCCGGGCGAAAAATCCTATTACCCATGGCAAAAAAATTGTGTGATCTTTAACAGTATTTTTATTTATCGAAATTAATTTTAATTAAATAATATATTTCATTTATTTACATACTAATATTATGCAGCATTATGCATTGTAAATTATGCAAAATTACAGCATTTAAATGGTTCACATTTTCCTATGTTGTCCTTGCTGTCATATAGTGTCTCTCTCAGTGAATGGGACACAGATTTTACTAGTAAAATTTATAAAATGAATAATATGTGAGCAATTCCACGCAAATGTCAACTTTACCATGAAAAAAAAAGTTTTAACCAAAAGAACAAAACCCTTTTTAAATTGTCCATTTAGGTCTGTAATATACTGTAATAATGTGCTCTAACAGAAATTTTAAGAAAATTGCCTTGTTTATCCACAATATATGTGGTAAGCAACAATGCTTAAATTTAATTTTCAACCCACCATATTTCATGCTTTCAAAAAAGGGATCAAAGACCCCCCCTTTTTAAACTTTATTTTAACAGTAAGCATTGTGTAGAAAGATGGAGGCATGCCTGAGAAATAAATACACTCATTTAGTCATAACAGCACTGCCTGTTGAATTTATAAGGGCTGGAATAAAGAGGTCATGACGCTTCAGTGCTCTGTCACGTCCGTAACGTTTTAAAGATTAAGTTTATGTCATATAACAATTATAAATGCAAATAACTTGAAACTTTATATGCAAAGCTAAATTATGTTTATGCTTATTGGGATCAACAATTAATTTCACTACGTTGCTCTGAACAACCATAATAAGCGTTACGGACGTGACCGTTACGGACGCTTCATATTAAATCCTATGAGTTTGCTTCTTTATATTGCTATCATCTGTTTCAGGCTTACCATATCAGAACATATCCAATTATCGCAATACTCTTTGTGCTTTGTTAGTTTTAATATGAAAAAGGTTTAACTTTCAAATTCAGTCGATTTTATAACAAAATTCAAGCAATAGATGTCGCTCTTTAATAGCCTATGGCGCGTGACAGATTAGCTGCAGCGCCTGTAAGCGGCGGATCAGGCGCACATGAACCGATCTTCTCTTCCTCTTGGCAGTTAAGCGGGCGTACACGGTGCGAATTGGTCGGAAGATCGTATGTCCACGCACACGTCAAGAGTGAGTTTATCTGAAGAGGTGATATATGACACGATTTTTCGACCTGCCGATTTCCGAAGCAATCGCACAAAGTTCAGTGTGTGTATGTGTGTGTGAGCATGCGAGCGGAGCGCGAGCTCAAATCAGAATAGCCTTTGACATGCTGGATAGAAAATAGGCCTATGTGAAATAAGTTTTTTTTTTTCCGACTAGTTGTTCAAGCCATAAGTGGACTAATCACATTGATTAGTTGATTATTCACATTCACACACATAGGGCTTGCCATAAAGAACCGGCAAAAGAAATGATTATGAATTTGACCAAAAAAAAAAAAAAGGAGACATTTTAATATTTTATTTATTTATTTATTTTTTTTAATAATCTAATGTTTTCTAAATCAGTGTCGGCTGCAAAGTGTTGACATTGGTGACTCTCATCATCTTCGCTGTGGATGTGCAGAATGCACTTTTCATTCGGATTACATAATAAGAGAGTAGCCCATTTCTTTTCGTTTTGAATTATTTCGTTTAAAAGAAGACATTTCGAGCTTTCTATAGATATTTTTCTCGTGTCTGTGAGGCAAGCAGCCTATACGCTGAGTTTCGGTTCATTTAGCATATAAGACGCGCTCCAGATCAAGTGATCGCGCCCGCGCATCCATATTTGTTGCTTATTTATTAAATCAAGACAGTTGGTTGATGAAACATTGATTAAAATTAAGATACAATTTTTACAAAACGAAATTCACTTTAAAGAAGGCTTTCTACAAAACAAAACTTAATGAAGCGATCAAAATCATGTCTGACCTACTCCATGTCTCCAGATGTAATGCGCATCTTATTCTATCTTAGTCATGCTGTTCACTTGTCTTAATCAAATAGATGAAATTAAAAATAAATATTATAATATGGTTATTTAAACAAATATGAAATTAAATATGTTTTCTTTAATGGCTACCAACACATATAGTACAGTAGTACAGAGAAATTTCATGTCTTGATCAAGAGCTGATCAAGCATGTTGTGTCAAGCAGTGTGTACCATGACAGGGTTGTCTGAAGATGATATTTTACAGCGGATCGCCCAAGAGCTACAGTTATCAGGTTAAAAAATTAATTATGCTTCTATTAATTAAGCTATCCGACTCGACTCATGAACCACTCTTGATCCCGACATGACATTTCTCTGTACTACTGTACTTTGGTAGCCATTAAAGAAAACATATTTAATTTCATATTTATGTTTAAATATGCCTATTATAATGTTATTTATTTTTTAATTTCATCATAAGATGCGCAATACATCTGGAGACATGGGGACCTATTTTAACGATCTAAACGCAAAGTGTAAAGCGCACGGCGCGTGTCCAAATCCACTTTTGCTATTTTAAAGACGGAAAAACGGTCCGTGCGCCGGGGTGCATTTTTGAAATGGGTTGTCCCTATTCTCTTAATGAGTAATGGGCGTAACGTTCAATAAACCAATCAGTGTCATCTCCCATTCCCTTTAAGAGCGAGATGCGCTCGAGCCATGGCGGATTGCTATTTACATGGCAGAATTTGTTGGCGGAAAAGCTGGAAAAGCCACATACAGCCACCCCAGACCTAACGCCAGCGGAGGACATCTCCTTTATTATGCCTCCTCCGTCTTTCGATTCTTTGGCCGAGCAGGTACTCCATTTGGCTGAACAATTCGAAAATACGTAACATTATAAAATACACTGACTTATTAAACACACCGATTCAACTGAGGAGTTCAACGAGTTTGTTTTGCTGAAATTACCTGTTAAGTGGCCAGTCAATCTTTCAGTCGTCTGCGTTGGATGCAGGCTTTCAAATAGCTCCGCGCGATGAGTATTGGCTCGATTGTTCAATTAATTAGCCTTTTTCATTCATCATTATAACTATTAATAGGCTGAATTGAAAATAGGTAGCCTAATTCTAATACACGCAATGACTATTCATCATTACATTTTTATATTTATGTAGCCTACGCAATAATATTATTTTACACTGTAATCCTTTTGTTTTTAATATTTGGCATGTTTGTGTGATGCGCATCCCAATAAGCAAAGTCAACGCACACTGTGGACGCGCCCAGAGGCGCAGTTTCTTAACGCGCTCTAACAAAAAAATATTGTGCCATTGACTTTAGACTTTAGACCAGGTTTGAGTTGGTCTATGGCGCAGTCTATTTTCAGCTCCTTAAAATAGCAATGCGCCTGAACACACCTCTTTTTTTAGACCAGCACGCCCATGGGAGCACTAACTATGCATTTACTAATTTAAGGACTTGGCGCTGAACGGGAAAACGCGAACGGCGCCGGACGCAAACTAGCAAACACACTTGCGCTGCGCCTTGCGTCGCATTGCGCCGGGTGTATTATGGGGCCCATGGAGTGGGTCAGACATGATTTTGATCGCTTCATTAAGTTTTGTTTTGTAGAAAGCCTTTCTTTAAAGTGAATTTTGTTTTGTAAAAATTGAATCTTAATTTTAATGTTTCATCAACAAATTGCCTGGATTTAATAAATAAGAGGCAAATATATTCATGGATGCGCGGGCGCGATCACTTGATCTGGAGCGCGTCTTATATGCTAAATGAACCGAAACTCAGCATAGGCTGCTTGACTCACAGACACGAGAAAAATATCTATAGAAAGCTCGAAATGTCTTCTTTTAAACGAAATAATTAAAAACTAAAAGAAATGGGCTACTCTCTGATTATGTAATCCGAATGAAAAGTGCATTCTGCACATCCACAGCGAAGATGATGAGAGTCACCAATGTCAACTTCATCTTTGCAGCCGACACTGATTTAGAAAACATTAGATTGTAAAAAAAAAAAAAAAAAAAAAAAAAAACACAAAAAAAAACAATCAAAATGTCTCCTTGCTGTTTTTTTTTTTTTTGTCACATTCATAATTTCTTTTGCCAGTTCTTTGGCAAGCTTTATGCTTGCGCTTGAGTCCTATATAAATGCTAATTATAATATTCTCTCCAGTATTTAAGTAATTAATGGCTTGAACAACTATAGTCGATGAAGGAGAAAAAAAAAACTTATAGGCCTATTTTAGCATGTCAAAGGGTAGGCTATTCTGATTTGAGCTCGCGCTCTGCTCGCATGCTCACACACACTGAACTTTGTGCGATTGCTTCGGAAATCGGCAGGTCGAAAAATCGTGTCGTATAGCCTATCACCTCGTCCGTGCGATTTTCAGATAAACTCACTTGTGACGTGGACATACGATCTTCTGACCGTCAAAATTCGCACCGTGTAGCCTAGACCTTCATTTACAGAACGAAATATGAACATCAAAAGGTAGGCCTATATGATACAGTACAACTTATAGAAGAGCATTGTGTCTCATAGGACATTTCCCTCGGGAATTGGGATGTCGCGTTTTTACCTGTTGGTTAAAAAATGAATGGCCTAGCCTTGATCACAATCCGTGCGATCAAGCTAACAAAATAGGCTAATAACATTGCAATAATTTTGACTTGAAATAAAGTTTGATCATTTTGACTCAAGACTCCGCTTTAAACTGTGAAACTAGCCGAAAACCGTGGGTTCATTCACACACAAAACTGACATGATTGCGATTGGCAATAGTGTAGGCTACTTCAATCGGTCCACCTGTGGGGAAAACTTGCGATTTTAAACTGCTTTATGATAAACATTAATATTTGTCAATGTATTTTAGCAAGCAGTTCTGTAAGAAGGAAAATCATGGTCTCTAAATTGAATCTTGAACGCACACGCTTGTCAACATGAGAAATAGGTCTAATCTATAACCTTTTGCAATACAGAGTATAAAGTTGTAAAAAGTTTAGTAAAAAGTTAATAAATTGTGGGGTCTTACCATACTGGTATCCCAGATTTCAATATTTGGTGGTTTAAATGCCTGCTTGAGGTCTCTGTGAAAGTTTTAAAGCAGTTTTTAAAGCAGTCTTCTGTGCCGCTTTCAGACCGGTCACGTCCGTAACGGAAAACTGTCACATCCGTAACGTTGTTTTTTCCTCATTAATGCGAACACGAAAAATGAAATAAAATTATTATTTTATGCTCTGTGGAGAGCCAACCCTTCTTCATTCGGTGGGCAGTATTACTTTTGGTTTGCTCAATGTAATTCACAGAATTCGTAAAAAATATGTTGTCACCCAAAGCTTAGTGACTTTTTTTGTCACGTCCGTAACGCTGTATATTTTCCTCATCTAAAATATAAAACAGTTGTATAGTCTGACATTTTTCTAATGTCTGGACTCCTTTAGTAAGGGGTTATGAATATACAAATAGACGGTTCAATATGTTGCTATTAAATGCATTCTTTGAGCGTTTATATTTCAAGTTTTGACTCCAAATGTCACGTCCATAACGCTGGAATTGCCCATGTGTCAAATAATGTTCTTAGTCTTTTCTTTCTGTGCTACAATAATTTACTATGAATTAAATGGAAATCAAATTAAATACAATTTATAGTGTAACCAAAATACCAATTATGCCCAAAAGAAAAAACTTAGCGTGTAATTTTAATTATAAACAAGCCCTACTTTTGCAGGCTGATCCTTCAGATTCTTACAATCGTCTAAAACATTTTAAAGGCCATAAAGTACACATTGTAATAATTCATCAACTTGAGTTCATTAGCAATCACTTGGCATAAATCTGCGCTTTTCATTGATTGAGAATCACTTTGAAGCAGTCTGAAGCGCTGTTGCGCGAGCTTGTAGAACACGCAACAGCGCCCCCTTGTGACTTTGCAAAATGCAGCGCCCGTTTGAATGTTAGTGGGAGTAAACAGTTCAACGCACACATAACAAGCAGGTACGAAACGACTAGTGAATCGATCGCGGATGGTTTCATTATCTTGCGCGGATATAAAAGTATAAGAGGATAAAAATAATAAAAGCAACAATGTGTCTCCAAATATGTGGGTGGCCCGCCCAAGTAAAATCTGTGTGGGAAGCACTGCAGTTACTGTGATACTCTGCGGCGGGTCCTACCAGTCCGGTCTGAAATAGTCTGAATATAAACACTCATTATAAGTGTACTATAATGTTTCAGGGTAAGACAAAAACACGGTTTGGAAAATGGATTCATGCAGTACATTCTCATTATACAATCTTTTTAAATTTTGAACACAAAAAAAGTTACATACAGCAGCTCTAAAGACTAGGATGAAGTCCTTATGCACATTAACAAGGCTTTGGGACAATCATGATGCATTAGGATTCTGAAATGTTTTCTTATTTTAAAGACATGGTATTTCACAAACCACTACGTATACCTCTCTTTGGCACAGAAGTCAAGCATTCCAGCGTGAGGTAAGAAGCAAGTTAAATATTTGACAACTGTTTTACAGTTTTTTCCAATTGCTAACACACTAAAATGACATGCACAGCACAATTATTTAAACTGACACACAGAGAGCAAAACTTCTTCTCAAGTCTCCAAAAGTCTAAACACCTTTTCTGTTTTACACACATTTTGCATTTCAAAATAGCACTTTTTAAATTCACTAAATACAGTTCTCTGCATAAGACACAACAATCTGACATAAAGTCACATGTTTGCCATTTCAAAACACTGCCATTCAAAATGACACTACATGAGCTAATTGGCCAATTACATGTGCCACCTGGCCAAACACCTCAGTGGTTAATTGTTAACACTTCAATCAGGATGTAAGCACTATGAAAAGACCACAGGTGAGAACCTTTTTTTTTTACAACAACAATGGAAGACATTGCAGAGAGAGGAAGAGGAAGAGGAAGAGGGAGGTTGAGAATAAGAGGGGGAGGAAGAGTGAGAGGTAGGGGTAGAGCAGGTAGAGGAGTTCATGGCCAAAGAAGACAAACACTTTCAAATGAAATCAGAGCAACCTTAGTAGATCATGTCATCAACCATGGGCTGACAATGCGTGAGGCTGGACAGAGAGTGCAGCCAAACTTGAGCCGTTTTACTGTCGCCTCTGTCATCCGGACCTTTAGACTGGAGAACGGGTATGTAACCAAAATTTCATGTAGTACACATGTAGTATACCCCATGTCATAGTGTATCAGTTGGGTGACACCTGTTTACTTAGTGTATGACATCAGCCTTTCATGAACTGTACAAGTTTCCTGTACAATGTACTCTACTGTGGGGGAAAATATTTAGGCTGCATTGTCCAAGCCCTATATATATTTTTATTTTATTTTTTCTAAAGGACTGAGAGACGACACCATGGTGGAGGAAGGGGCCAAATGTTCACCGGGGTACAGGAAGCTGCCATTGTAAACTTGGTTTTGGAAAATAATGAAATCAGATTACGAGAAATTCAAAGCCACATCATCCAAGACAACACCTTATTCAACAACATTCAACGAGTTAGTCTGTCCACATTGGCTCGCATTCTCAAGCGAAACCAAATCAGAATGAAACAACTTTATAAGGTGCCGTTTGAGAGAAACTCTCAAAGAAACAAAGAGTTCAGACGAGCATATGTGGATGTAAGTACTATATTGACTGCAGTACACTACACACAACATTGTTTCCCAGTGTACTGGATAACACCATATTGAGTGATTTTTTTTTTTTTTGTTCTTTGTTTTCAGGGAGTACTGGAAATGGATGCTCATGCAATCCCACATGAGTTCATCTTTATAGATGAGGCTGGGTTCAACCTAGCAAAGACCAGAAGAAGAGGGAGAAACCTCATTGGCCACAGAGCCATTATAGATGTTCCTGGCCAACGTGGTGGGAACATCACAATGTGCGCTGCCATCTCCAATATGCATGGTGTCCTCCACCGTCATGCCAAACTTGGACCATACAACACAGCCCATATTCTCACATTTCTGGACAGACTTCACAACATTCTCATACCACCAGAGCGTATGAATGATGCAGACCATCAAAGAAACCGGTACGTTGTAGTATGGGACAACGTGAGCTTTCATCGTGCAGCCCCAGTCCAAAACTGGTTTGCTGACCACCCAACATTTCTCGTGCAATACCTCCCACCATACTCACCATTTCTGAACCCCATAGAAGAATTCTTTTCGGCATGGCGGTGGAAGGTATACGACCGGCAGCTCCTTTGTGCGCATGCCTCTTGTGCAGGCCATGGAAGAGGCATGTGATGAGATTGATGTGGGTGCAATTCAGGGATGGATAAGGCACTCAAGGCGCTTCTTCCCTCGATGTCTGGCAAGGGAAGATATTGCCTGTGATGTTGACGAGGCGTTGTGGCCAGAACCGGCTGTGCGGCAAGATGCTGCCTAATTATTTTTCTTGCCTTTTTTTTTTGTTTGTTTTTTTTTACTGTAATATATTTTTTTTCAGAAATTTTCTTTTTCAGTTTACTTTTTTTGTAAGAATATTTTTGTTCAGTCCCATGTAAATATATCTGCTGTGCTTATGTTGTACTGACTTGTTTACTGTAGTGAAGGAAAAAAAATAAAAATGTTGCAACAGCATGTGTGTTTATCTGCAAATATTTCTGTGCATGTGAACAATCTGATACATATTTTAGTATTATGGCAAAGCATACTAAAGATGGGGGTGCTTTTCATTATGCCCAAAAGTGTGTAGGTGGTTAGGCAAAAATCTGGTAATATGAATGAAGTGTGTGCCATTTCATGCAAAAGTTTGATTTTGATAATGCTCTGTGTAGTTTCGGTTGCAGTGCTTCATTTTGCAGGATATATGAGGTATTTTGCAGTTTGGGTGTGTGGTTTTGTGAATTGTGTTAAGTGTTTTGATAAAACCAGACTAGTTTCAAAAATTGTGTGTTAGCAATTGGAAAAAACTGTAAGATAGAAATGTTAAATGATTGACATTAATATGGAAATTTGACTACTTTTCAGTAAAATTTGGCTCTTTTGAAAAATGTATGATTCATGTAAGTAACTGAATGTGACAAGACACG
The DNA here is from genome assembly GCF_024489055.1 of Chanodichthys erythropterus. Lineage (NCBI taxonomy): Eukaryota > Metazoa > Chordata > Actinopteri > Cypriniformes > Xenocyprididae > Chanodichthys > Chanodichthys erythropterus. The sequence goes on from NC_090228.1 coordinate 20,133,243, forward strand.
GAACATTAATGGAGTCATTTTCAGCATATTTTGACTTAAATTTGAATGGTCTTCAACCCGTTTGACTTTTAAATGAATTGCCTGCCCGTTGTACTCACAATCTTCTGCTGACTGGGATTTTTAAGGGAATTTTGTGCAGGTTGGCTTACACAGTGTAACATATCAACATAGAATATAAATAATGAGTTTTGCCATTGTTTGTTTTAAATATCTTCATGTTGTATGTTCACAGATCAGTTTGCCTGTGCTGAAGGGCTCCCACCCTGTAAAACTGTCTGTCAGTTGGAATGGCACATTATGGACAGCTCGGCATCAGTGCAGTTCCTCCTGTTCTGGAGTGAGAGGGAGCAGACCTGTCACAGACAATGGTGAGTGAATTAATGAATTATGAAATCGTTTTAAAATGATATCCTTTACGTAGGGGATCATACAACAAATAAATACACATGATTTGAGTTGTTATTATGATCTTAAAATATAGAGTATAGATAGATGGAGCATAACCACTGCTATGTAGAATACATTTTTTTTGCATGTTTGATTACATGCTACTTTTACATGATTACAGTAAAGTTATGTTTAAACATAAAACTGAATAATATAAACGGACAGGAGTGGCATGTTGCTAGCAATTTTTTTATTTTTTTACATTTAAGTTAATATGACTCATTAGGTTGTTCACTAATTCCATGAGATAGATGTACATTTCAGACATTTTTGCCTTGCATTAAAACCTGTAGGCTAATTGAGTGAAATCAACTTGAATTCATGGTATTGGTATTAGGTCATATCTTCAAATAAATTACTGGCATATAAATACAGTAGTGGGCAAAAGTGATCTCTGGCTTAGAAAAATTGCTATCTTCACCCTGTATTCAAATATTATAAAAAATTAAAGATGATAAAGATCTTGTGTAGCTGTGCTTGGAGTCAATCGTTTTGTGATGATGCAATGATTGTGCAGAAATTATGTTTGGCCATGCAGTCATATAAAGAAAATGTATGAACAGATGTAAAAATGAACAAAAAAAAAAATAAAAACTGGAAAAATGCATTTAAAAAAAAAAAGAGCTCACAGGAAAAAGCATATATTGACTACAAAATAATCATAGTAAAATAAAACCTGTGGCTGTAGTTTGGCTTTTTTGCCACACAATTTTGTCAGATAACCATGTAAGGATAACCTTAACAAAGTTCTTCCCTCAAATATCCCCTTTTGATCACTACTGTATGTAGTCATGTATATACTAGTGTTGCACGATATACCGGTACTAGAAAGGTATCACGATACCCTGCTTTTAAAAACGGTCCGGTTCTTCATTTTATTAGTACTGGTACTTTGAGTGCCAGCTGTATTTCCTAATGTGCAACAGCAGGGGGCAGTGTGCGTGCAGCGCGCTGCTTCTAAGGCACATTAGACACGTGCGTGTTTATTCCTCTCAGCTGCGCAACGGCTTTTATGGTGACGAAACTAGAGGTATGTTTGCAAATATAGGTGCTCTTGCAGACCATGCATAAATTGTTGAGAAAGCAGATGCACAAAGCGAAATATGGCATTATTTTGCTTACAATGCAAGCCCACAGACACCACAAGGCCCGTCTGCAAAAGATGTTACAAAATAACGCAAGCGAAGGGAGCCAACGCATCCAACTTGGCAAAGTATCTTGCCGAAAAAAATACCGATTTGTACAAAGAATTTAAAGAGCGACAGGTTAGTGAATCTGATACCAGCATTATGTTTATGCTCTTAGACATTAAATGAGTGTTATTTATTTATTTTACTCATGCAAGCAGACCTTGGCAAAGAGGTGTATTATTGAGTGTAAGTTTAATAAATGATTTTTGGTTGCAAAAATAAAATTAATTTAAAAATACATAAATATGTGAAGGTATATAAGCTACGGTTATTTTAAACCAATTTATGCTTGAATAACATTGCTCTAATTATTTACAGCAATCTAAAATTTACAATAATCTTACTGTCAAAAACACCTACATGTATAAAAAAATGTGAAAAAGCATAACAGCAAATAATTTACAATTTTATTGAGCATGAAAATAATAAACATTAAACATTATAGTAAAACTAACCCTAACTTCATAGCAATGAAGCGCAAATCCAGAATTATCAGCCTGCACACTGGTGAAGAAAGAAGTTCTGTCATATGTTATTTCCTGTTGTTTTTGCCATAGTATTGTTTAAGTATCGGTATCATGATATTTAAGTTGGGTATCGTATCGAAGTCAAACTTTTGGTATCGTGACAACACTAGTATATACAACTCTGTATGTATTAGACTTGTGCCGATATTCGGTAATGCGATAAATCGCGTTAATGAATATGCACAATATTGTAATCGTGGGCACTTCAGAATACCGTAAATAATAATTTATTACCAATTATTATTTTTTTATAAGGCAATTAAGAATACTTTACCCATCAATTGTATAAAATGCACAACACCGCTGTATTCTGCGTCAAAAGGACACGCGCTCAGATGTAAACAATCCCAACGTGCATGTGGCACATGGCGGAACGAGTGAAGGAGACGAGCTGAAAGAAAGTGCGCGTTCTTTGCACAGTAATTTTCTTATGAAATGAAAAAAAGGTTTATATTAGATTTATATGTAAATAATTATATGCATTTATATTAATGTAAGATTAAAAGACATTTATTTTAAATGTATTGTGCAGCTTTTTAATGGGACAACAAGATATGATAGATACGACAGAACAAAATAGGCTATTAATAATCTTTCAGTAGCCATGATAATATGAAACGCTTCAAAACTTAAGCAAAAAAAAGCTAATGCGCATCCCAGGTGCAGAATGATGTGCTTGAAGCAATATTGAGTCAGAGCGTGCAGTTGCGCTGCGCATTGAAAAGTACACGGCACAAAGACAATCCCTGTGTATGTCTGACTGCATCTAACAGTTTATTAATCATATGTTTATTCTCACTTTTTTAAATTCCAGTTATTGTGCGTGTGACGCCAATTCATAGTCCTTGTGTTGTGCAATCTAACAGACATACTGTTATCGTTCAGACATACTGTTATCGTTCAGAAACGGCAATAAACTCCAGCAAGATGAAGTAATTTTATGCAAATCCACAGCTCTTTATCTACATATCAAGTATTATAATGGGAATATATCATATTGGACAGTTCTACCGTGCTGACTGTCGTTACCGAACGCGCTGCACTGTTTGATTACTGAATGATTGAAAGCTGAAGCGGAGGGAAGACGAGTTTCTGACCGTGAACTTAACGATGTACACTCCCTTACATGAATGGCTTCAGATTAATTTGAATATAGTGCACGAAAACTTAATTGGTGCTAGTCTACATATTTTGCTCTATGACTCCCACTTTTGCCATAAAGAGCGCAATTATCAGACGATAATTTAAATATCCCGACAAAACTAATTTCCGTTTCATTTTGAGACTGTGGCGGGACAAATTAGAATGTGGCGGGCCGCCACAGTCTAGTCAATGTATGGGAAACACTGATATAGTATATTATGTATAGTTTAATGATCCAAACAAAGCACGTTTTGTTGCTTTTAATGTTTCTGAACTTTTCCATGCATCTTCATCCAAACCCCATTTTGAAAACACTTTTTTTGTTCCGAAACAGGGACTTAATTTGTTATCGTGATGCATTTTCTTCTAGGTTTGGTTCGCTTTCAAAGCATACCAAGATGTGTTCATGCAAGTATATACAACTGACGTCTTATCCTTAGTTTCCTCTGTGTCATCATCAAGATGATTGTCAAGTTCGCTCCATGAGTTATTGTGGCTTTATTTAACTGTCGAGACACTATATGAATATTAGAGCGCGACCGATATGGATTTTTGGGGGCCGATGCCGATATTAACTCGAAAAGAGCCGATTTATAAGCCGATATTTTGATTTTGAAAATAAACTGGATATTAGACCCATTTCCTATAAACTACACTTACACTAGGGATGGGCATTTCAAGCAAAAATAATATTCGAAAATCGCTGGGAATTATTCGATTATTATTCGAAAATCGCACCCCTCCCTCGCACCCACGCATCAACACACAAACAGTGGGAGAGAGACCATTCACGCTTTCAATCTGTATGATATTGATAAACTGTTTAATTCATTGGAGAATATGCTGTCTTAACTCAAACCATATAATGATTGTAATGTGCTAAAACATATTAATATGTTCGTTAATATAAGTGAAAGTAAAATCTGCATGGCCATTCATAACAGTGCGAAGCAGAGCGAGCGCTTTCAATTAATTCCTACGTTGAGCTTCCGGAGGAATAAACTGAAAACGCTCGCTCTCCGCCAGTGTGGACTATCAGTGTCGCTCGCTCGCGGCGTTTGCCTCGCTTTTTTCCAGTCCGGCACCTTTTTGTGGACACGCACCATGAATGACTGAGGGGATTTTACTTTCACTTTCAAATTAGCACCAATTCGGGAGCGGTGACAAAATATGATACCGATGTTGTTCCTGAACACCGGCAACACCGACTATCGCAGCAAGCTTTCCTCAAGCCATATTGATTTTAGTCTGCCCAAACTCGTTATATCATTGTGAACAGCCTGAATGACGGCACGTGTGTCGTGTGAACACTGATTTTAACGTCTGTTATATGCCACGCTTGTCAATGTTCTGCTGTTAACAGCTTTTTAGGTGCGTTATTGGTAGCGCGCGCGCCTCCCTCTGGTTACATGAACGTGTCACCATTGGAAACATGAGTATTTTTTTAAGACGACAATCGCACAACCTATTCGATATTCTATAATTAAATCGACTAATTGAATATTCGAAAATCGTGACACATCCCTAACTTACACAACATTCAATAGCAAAATATCTATTAAATATTAAACTATAAAAGGTGCCTCTTTATATTGCTCACTGTGTTTGGTTTTCAGATGAGTCCACAAATTGGAAGTGTTTGTTTTGTTTTGATAGACCCCTGGCTTACATTAGCAGCACATAGATTGCAGAACACTGCATTAGAGGAATCTTTGCAGAAGTAGTCCCACACTTTGCTGCTACAGCGTTCACCTTTTTCAGCCATCTGTAGGGCAGAAAGAGAGACAGAGAAAGAATAAGCATGTGTATTAATAATATCACCATGTATCATTACTCATGTCATCATTAGAATCATAATAATAATTAGGGCTGGGCGATGTATCGAATGCTTTTGTCACGCACATTTCTTCAGTAAAGCCGGTTCCCTGATTACCGCTAAATCGCCATCACCTGCTTTCAAATGAAGCGGCATTTAATAGACAGAGCCGTAGTTCACTGATAAGACATGCAATATCGCGTTCAATATCGATTTAGCGGTAATCAGGGAACCGGCTTTACTGAAGAAATGCGCGTGACAAAAGCATTCGATACATCGCCCAGCCCTAATAATAATAAACCGGGATCTCCTACATAGGCAAAAATGAGAAATATAGAGGAAAAAAAAATATATAATTATATATATATATATATATATAAAATTTTTTTTTTTTTTTTTTTTGTCAAGCACTAGGTATTGCCTATTACGTACTTATGACTGCAGATATATTTAGAATAAGTTAAACGCTAACATTATAGTTTGACCTCTTATTAACGTTCGCACTCTTCCACTGATAAACATGGTATTAGCTTTGTGGCTAATCTAATATAGCAATGCATTAGCGGCTGTAAGTGATGTTACAGAATATTTAGAAGTGATAATGATAGGACCGTTAGCTAGAACTACCACACTGTTTTTATATACAGTGTATGAACTAAATCTACAATCATTTCACATGACGAATGACAGACTCACCGTCAAAAGAGACATCTCCGTGGCTCGGCTGATAGCTTTCTTCTGTAGTGGATTTCTGGCGCTGTTGTCAACTGGGGAGTTGCAGAGCTCCCTCTGGTGGGCAAACTATGCAACACTCATAACATGAGTGAAGCATGAGACTCTGTTTCTCATGTTTCATCGGCCGTTATAAACGCCAATGCCAATTTAAATGCAATTAGCTCATATCGGCCGATAATATCGGCCGGCTGATATATCGGTCGGGCTCTAATGAATATAGCCATCATTCCTGCTGTTAAATGATATGCTACATTCTTATTAACACTGCAGCAAATTCAAATGCACTCTCTCTGGATTTCCTAGTACTGTCTTGAGGTTAAATCAAGGCTTTGTCGGGACAGCACAGAGTTGAAAACAAAAAGAGCACATTTTCATCTTAAAATGTTGTGTAATTGTGCTTCTGTGATAACTAATGTGCTCACTCACAAAATCAGACACTACTGCTTTTTATATAGCACATTTCCCGTTATGAATTATAATACTATTTGGTTTATTGGTCCATTGGGTCAGATAGCTTTCACATCTCAAGCGAACCGCCCCAGAGTTGGTTTGCAGTTGGGTCAAGGCCAATTTGTTCAGGTGGTCTCGGAGCAATTGTTTTGGTGCGGATCCGATGCGTGTTCACGTATGCCTAAATTAACTGAGAGTAGTCGAGAGAACTCACCAGGTTTTGAAGGGTGTAAAAGCACTCTTAGAGAAGACAGGAAATGTAAATGTGTGTAATATTAAACCTGTATATATAAAATATATAAAAACACCTGTATATATTAAAATGAAGGCATTTTTATACAGGTGCTGGTCATATAATTAGAATATCATCAAAAAGTTGATTTATTTCACTAATTCCATTCAAAAAGTGAAATTATATTATATTGATTCATTCCACACACAGACTGATATATTTCAAATGTTTATTTCTTTTAATTTTGATGATTACAACTGACAACTAAGGAAAAATTCCAAATTCAGTATCTCAGAAAATTAGAATATTAAGACCAATACAAAGAAAGGATTTTTAGAAATCTTGGCCAACTGAAAAGTATGAGCATGTACAGCACTCAATAATTAGTTGGGGCTCCTTTTGCCTGAATTACTGCAGCAATGCGGCGTGGCATGGAGTCGATCAGTCTGTGGCACTGCTCAGGTGTTATGAGAGCCCAGGTTGCTCTGATAGTGGCCTTCAGCTCTTCTGCATTGTTGGGTCTGGCATATCGCATTTTCCTCTTCACAATACCCCATAGATTTTCTATGGGGTTAAGGTCAGGCGAGTTTGCTGGCCAATTAAGAACAGGGATACCATGGTCCTTGAACCAGATACTGGTAGCTTTGGCACTGTGTGCAGGTGCCAAGTCCTGTTGGAAAATGAAATCTGCATCTCCATAAAGTTGGTCAGCAGCAGGAAGCATGAAGTGCTCTAAAACTTCCTGGTATACGGCTGCGTTGACCTTGGACCTCAGAAAACACAGTGGACCAACACCAGCAGATGACATGGCACCCCAAACCATCCCTGACTGTGGAAATTTTACACTGGATCTTAAGCAACGTGGATTGTGTGCCTCTCCTCTCTTCCTTCAGACTCTGGGACCCTCATTTCCAAAGGAAATGCAAAATTTACTTTCATCAGAGAACATAACTTTGGACCACTCAGCAGCAGTCCAGTCCTTTTTGTCTTTAGCCCAGGCAAGACGCTTCTGATGCTGTCTGTTGTTCAAGAGTGGCTTGACACAAGAATGCGACAGCTGAAACCCATGTCTTGCATACGTCTGTGCGTAGTGGTTCTTGAAGCACTGACTCCAGCTGCAGTCCACTCTTTGTGAATCTCCCCCATATTTTTGAATGGGTTTTGTTTCACAATCCTCTCCAGGGTGTGGTTATCCCTATTGCTTGTACACTTTGTTTTTTTTTTCTACCACATCTTTTCCTTCCCTTCACCTCTCTATTAATGGACACAGAGCTCTGTGAACAGCCAGCCTCTTTTGTAATGACCTTTTGTGTCTTGCCCTCCTTGTGCAAGGTGTCAATGGTCGTCTTTTGGACAACTGTCAAGTCAGCAGTCTTCCCCATGATTGTGTAGCCTACAAAGCTAGACTGAGAGACCATTTAAAGGCCTTTGCAGGTGTTCTGAGTTAATTAGCTGGTTAGAGTGTGGCACCAGGTGTCTTCAATCATCAAAATTAAAAGAAATAAACATTTGAAATATATCAGTCTGTGTATAATGAATGAATATACTTGCGGTGGTAGCCGGGTGAAAAATCCTCCTATTACCCATGGCACAAATTGTCTACTACATGTGACAAACAAATAATGTGTGACTTTTAACAGTATTTGTATTTATTGGAATCAATTTTAATACATACTAATATTATGCATTATTATGCATTTAAATGGTTCTCCTTTTCCTGTCATAGTGTCTTCAGTGAATGGGACACATATTTTACTAGTAAAATTTATATAATGAATAATATGTGTCAAATTAAATGGAAATCAAATTAAATACAATTTGTGTAACCAAAATGCCAATTATGCCCAAAAGAAAAAGAGAACTTAGCGTGTGACTTTTAATTATAAACAAACTCAATATACACTGGGACTCTTATTTTGAAATGTCTGTACTATTGCAGGTCCTGCAACCATATAAAACATTTTATATAAAGGCCATGAAGTAGACATTGTAATAATTCATCGTGGATGGTTTTATTATCTTGGGCAGATATAAAAGTATAGGAGGATAAAAATAATAAAAGCAAAAATGTGTCTCCAAATATGGGCAGCCGTTATTATACCAGGGCGGCCTGCCCAAGTAAAGTCTATGTGTGGGAAGCACTGATTAATATAATATATATTCATTCCCATACTAAGGTCCCCCTTGTGAATATGTAATACATTTTAAGCAGTGTTGGGCTCGTTACTCAAAAAAAGTCATTTATTACTCCTTCCTCCTTTCAAAAGTAATATTATTTTATTATTTCCTGGCAACAATGTTACACAACTCATTAAAATGTTTTAAATATTCATACATGTGAAAAATCTGACAGTAAATCCTGTTTATGATGTTTATTGAAGGCACTGCCAATCTTTGTGATGTGAGACTGAGTGAGGTAGAAAGAGCACTGGGTTTTTTGGCTTGGTTGTTTTCAGTCTTCATGTTACACAGCTGCAAATACACATTAAGATACAAAAGATTAAGATCATTTGCCTGACAAACTATCTGCAGAATCTTCAAATCATAAAACAGTCATGACTAGTAAGTTTCTCCAAGAGTTATAAACTGTATACCCTTCAATTTATATAATCTTCATATGCCAGTTTTGTAGCAACTGGTCTTCCAATATTGAAAGCAGATATGCAGGCTTCTTAAACTTGACAGCATTATAATTATAAAACATTAAATGAAATACAGAAGGACTTTGAAACTAACAGTACGTTACAAGACAATGTGCTAAGAACACAAAAGTTTTTCCTTTGCTTTTTTTAAAAAGGTTTTGCATTCAACTGTATTGTTTTCAAAAAAAAAACTTGCACTTTGAAACCTGTTGACAAGCCTCCAAAGTTTTCTGTTTTTAGTTGAAAACTGTCATGCAAATGCCCACTAAGTGGCTGAGCAGTTGTTGGTAATTTCTTGCCAACACACCCCATGGAACTGCAACCACTGTCACCAAACAAGGCTGTGGATCAAGTCTTCACATGCTCCATGTGTAATATGTTTGACAATGCTAGATATGGCGTCATTTAGTACAGAAGAAATTAAAATATATTAATGTGCAAGAAAAGCAGATGACTTTGTCCTTAATGTGTCCTTAAAGTCTTTGCTCCCTCTCAGGACTGCAGCAGTCTTTGGAGGATGAATAAGGTAAGTGCAGTGATTACACTGGGCAGCAGGGGGGTGCTGTTGTTCATCTTCAGTCCTGTTGCTGTGTTTTCCAGATGTGGAGTGGTGCAGTACTGGGGTGATGGTGATACTGTTGAGCTCTTGTCACTCTGCTGAAGGAGGAAGTTGTGTGTCAAGGCAGAGAATGAGTCTGGACCATATGGCACTTTAATGGTCTGCGTGAGGGTCTTGTGTCCTGGATATGTCACCTGTAGACAAAGCAACAACCTGTAGTTAAAACTATGTATAAATGAGTGTTTATTTGAATGTAAAACAAACGAGGAAAGCATGTATCTGACACCAAATCCCTGTGAGTTTCTGGGAGGGAGAATTTTAGTCCATTTTAGCTTTTCTGGCAAAATAACAATTAGTAGTTTTGTGAGCAGTTGGAGACAAACGACCAGTAACATTTCTACATAATCATGTGTGCGCTCCTCTTCCAGTACGATTTATTCAGTCATGACTGTAAAGCATGTGGATTTGTGTTAAGTCTGTGGGAATGAAGTGTATGTCTGTATTCCAAATCATAAATGGCGTTAATGTGATGCGAGGATGGACTGCAATGTAGTGATCGTGTTTCCATATTGTCTGTTTTCTTTATTTCAGAATGTCATTTCATTTATTCCGAACCTCCTCCTGTCCAAATTAACTCAGCTCTTTGTGCCTACTTTGTCACCAACTTCAGCTACCAAATCATTAGGCTACAATGGACAATTCGGACTGCTGAGAGGATTATTGGTACTCCCCTGAGGAAGAGGGCATGTCAAATCATCAGATTCCACTCACTCTAGCCACAACCTATTTGAACTGTTGCCTTCCGGCTGGCGAGTACACTGGGCACTAGAACATCTAGGCACAGGAACAGCTTCTTCCCACCGGCCATTTCCCTCCCGAACAGTTAAATGCCTCCCAAGGCAATACTCCCACTGTTTAGTGCAATATCTTAATTCACTTGAGCACTTGAGTATTATAACTGTAAAAATGTTTATTCTGTCTTTAAACTTCCCACTTTATAGTAGGTGGCCTTAACTATCATGTACTTACATCAAAAAATGTATTGTTATATTGTATCATTGTATCATATTGTATTGCAAAACTCTTTTGCAGCTAGTGAGGTGGATACGGGTCAGGTTAGGGACAGGTTTGGTGGTATAGGTAGGTTTAAGGGTGGGTTAAGACAGTGATTCCCAAACACATTCCTGGAGCATCCCCAACATTGCACGTTTTGTCTCCTTTATCTGACACACCCATTTTAAGTCTTTACTTTCTCGACTAATGAGCTGATGATCTGAATCAGGTGTGTTTGATTAAGTTAAATATAAGTACATAAGTGCATCATGTCAAATGAAATCTAAATGCAAGTACATGGTAGCTAAAACACACCTGGCAATAAAGCTACTTCTGATTCTGATGTTTCTACAACAAAGGCCAGCAAACATACAAATACATTAGAACATATATGAATACATTTGTATATTTATTTGGATTTATTCGTATATAATCTAATTTATTCGTAGACTTTTAATGTATTCGAATATATTCGTATATATTCTAATTTATTCGTATATATTCTAATGTATTCGTATATATTCTAATTTATTCGTAGATTTTTAATGTATTCGTATATATTCTAATTTATTCGTAGACTTTTAATGTATTCGAATATATTCATATATATTCTAATTTATTTGAATATATTCGTATATATTCTAATTTATTCGTAGACTTTTAATGTATTCGAATATATTCATATATATTCTAATGTATTCGTATATATTCTAATTTATTCGTAGACTTTTAATGTATTCGAATATATTCGTATATATTCTAATTTATTCGTAGATTTTTAATGTATTCGAATATATTCATATATATTCTAGTGTATTCGTATATATTCTAATTTATTCGTAGACTTTGAATGTATTCTAATATATTCGTGTACTTGTAATAGATTAGGGTTGTGAAGCGATTAATCGCACATCAGTTTCAGCTGAGAAATTTGGATAGTCATTGTGTGTGTTAAATGAGAAAAGCATTAAATGGACATTACAGAAATATTGCTTTATAAATATTTTATTTGAATCAACAAACACTTTATGAACGTTCTTCAAAATGTCTTATGCAAAATAGTCATACAGCTTGAGACATGATGGTGAATAAAAATGATACCATCACCAAAAATAAGTTTTTCAATAAGAAAAACTGCCAGGAGGTGGCAGTAAATGACTGAGTAACTCAATTTGTTCTACCAGCTGATTCATTCAGTAAATGCCTCTTGATGAATGGGCTATTGAATCATTGGTTCCCCCGATTGAGTCGTCAAAATACTCATTCATTCAGAAACAAAGCATCAGGTGTGTTCGACTTGAAGCAGCACTGCACAGACTGATTGCTCTTGCTGTACTTTGTCACACACCAATTTGAAAGCATACAAAGCCATCTGCTCTCTAATCTGTACGTTGATGTCATACACTGATCGGTTTGCGCTGCTCTGACTGACAATATTATGTCTAAAATATACCACAATTTATTGATCTGTTGTACAAACCAAAATTTATTCAGACACCTTGAACATTTCATTCATTAATACAGTTTATTTACTATAAAAAAAATAGGAATAAAATATGACAAGATCTCAGAGTTAAACTGTCAGATAACAAGCAAAACATGGTCAGTGTCAAAGTGTCTTAATAATTTCTGGTCCCAAACTGCTATCAATTTTACTGGTAGTCCACTGTGACATATTATACCTAAAAATTCTGCATACAGATTACTTTAGTGAGGATAGCAAAATATAGTGTCTTGCACCCACTAGTACAAAGTGTATGTGTATGTATGCATACAGTGTTTTGTTTGACTGTAAAATCAATATTTGTGCCTCTTGATTTTCCATCAAGAAACTCAAACTACCAGATATCATAGAATATCGGCAGAAATGCAATAAATTCATATTTAAGCTCATATTTCTTTAAAGGTATGGACTCACTGTTGATTTGGTGTCACTCCAATCCCTAAAAGAAAAATTTTATTAGAACAGGAACTACTCTAAACAAAAAACACAACAGTTTATCCTGGTAATAAATAACTGATCCTTCAACTATGCCATATGTGTATATATATATATATATATATATATATATATATATATATATATATATATATATATATATATATATATATATATATATATATATATATATAAATATAACCTAGAGGCATTTGTTATAAAACTGCTGATTGAAATCTCACCCTTGTCTGAGTGAATTAACTTTTTGACCTTGAGCTGTGAACATTGGTAACACTATACAATAAGGTTCATTAGTTAACTGCATTAGTTAATTTCAACATTTACTAAAACATTATTCTTATAGTGCTAACATTAGTTAATGCACAGTGAACTAACATGAACAATGAACAACTGTATGTATTAACTAACGTTAATGAAGATTAGTAAATACGATTAGTAAATACAAAAACAAATGTATTGCTCATGATTAGTTCGTGTTAGTTAATATATTATGTTTAACTAATGAACCTTATTGTAAAAGTGTTACCTGACCATTTAGCCCCAACTTTATAGTTCAGTGCAATTAATTTCTCCACAATGATTTTTTTTTTTTAAATTTGGTTTATACTGTGCTCCATTTGCTCAATAAATCCCTGGCTAACAAACCCAAGGCGCTGCATTCTTAAGGTGTCTTGTAACTACCGGAGGAACTCGACTTAAGACCAGCTCAGGGAATTCTCAACTCAAATAGCACTTTAAAATGTGATTGCTTCTCACTCTTGTCTTTTGTAATGATACTATTGTGCAAGAACGCTCTGACTCGTCTGTAAAGCTTTTAGCAAAATTAGATTCGAAATTCACCACACGGGGTCGCCATCTTACCGTGATGGTGTAGTTGCCGGGCAGCAGCAGTCTGTAGTACTCCCCGTTGCGATCGGTCCTGAACGGACACAGGTTTTTTCTTCCCGCCACCTCGACTACAGCGTTTTGCACAGGCTTCCCATATGAATCCATCACTACTCCTTTCACCCCTATGCAAAACAAAAGACAAATAGCAGTAAATATTATAGTGAGGTATTACAGAACTCTAAGGGCTCTGTCATTGCTTAGCCATCTCTTTCACAAAGTTGTTAAAGAGGTGTGGTTGCGTATGTCAGGATGTTTTGCTTGTGGTTGGGTTACAGGGACAGTTGTGTCAATGATGGGTGTGGATGGTGGCTTTGTCTATGTGACTCAGCTGTGGGACTATCACATCACTAAAGGTTAAGATAAGTAACTGTATATATAGCGGTAATGATACCACATGAAATTTAGCTCATTTGTTGGCTGCAATTATATTGGTTGGCAAAACAGCTTTTTTTTTGCTTTTTAAATGCTTGCTTAGCTTGTTTGTTTATTTAGTGGCCACTTGCGTCTGGGTGGGACGTTTCACTGCTAAAACCAGAAATCACCTACCTTCTCGACTTAATAAAAGGGCTAAAGGTGCTGTCACATCTACTGTTACTCAGAGAAATCCACTTCTTTCAACAAGAATCCATGCAGTTGGGAGTTTCACACGAGGGCATAGATTTTGATTGTTCAAATTCACAGTGCTGATCAACACAAAGCTGCGTTGTTTGTTCTATTGTGATTTAATAATGACTGCTCACATATTTCAGTTACACTATTAATTACACGACTGGCTATTGCATTTAGCCAGTCTTTCTTGCAATTGTGTTTTTGCGATAAAACAATTGTTTTATCAAAAAAAACGTACATGCAATGCCTAGTAATCTGTCAAATTACAGATAGACAATAGCAACATTAGTGTTTATCATGCATAGCTTTGTATTGCCTAAATATCAGCTCGGTATAAAACATTAATTTTCAGTTGTAAACAACATTAAGCAGAAGAGCATCAGTCGCCATGATACCAAGTCGGTACTGGAATTTTAAAAGTATGAGCGCTGTTGAGTGGATTTGTAAACACCTCTGATTGGCCTTTGTGTTGACGCACTCATCAGATATGTCTGATTGGCTACAATGCTGGGAGCGTCTGAAAGCACACAAGTGTTTGAATTTGAAAGCGGGAACCATAGACAGTAAAAGAAATGGACACAGCGACCCCATTGGAACTCAATTGAGTCAAGTGAAGCCCATTTTTAGCGATTTTTAGCACTTCCTTTTCTGACGCGCAGACTCACACTAAGCTTGATGACGTCCGCAACCTGTCTGACAGATGTAAATCTTCTAGTAGCTGTGCGTGCAAACTGCCATCGTTAATCTTGCAGAGACGGCGAGCTTGAGCGGGGAGTTCTTTGGCGTGAGTGAGCAGGAGTAAGTATTCTGATTAATTATTTTGTATAGTATTTTAAAATGTAACGCCAGTACGCCATATTAAGATAATCTCCCCGATTGCCTGCGAGCTTCTCCTCCTGTCTGTACGGTAATTTCGCTACTGTGCGACAGAGAGTCGAGTGTTTATGACGCAATCGTTAGCTTATTTTTATAAAAACTGTTTCTACGGGGCCATAATGTAACATAGAAGATAATGGAGCCCTTTATACATTGTCGTGTATCTTTGGAAATAAATAATGGACAAATGGAGTCTTTAAACGCCTCAGATGTAAAGTTATTCACTGTCAAAGTGACGCCAAAATGAATGGGAGTCAATGGGGATGCTAACGCAAGTGAAGTTCTGCTACAAGATGGCGGCACCCGGCCGACTTCAACTTCCGGTCGACTTCCTTGGGCACTGGCGGGAACGGGAGTGTGTATCTGTGCAAGTGCTCGGAGAGCGTCATTGATGTCTACTTGCATGTTTTTGAAGCGTTGATCATTGTTGCCCATCACAGACACATCTGATGACCGCTTGAACACTATGGCCAATCGGAGGTGTTAACAAATCCACTCAACAGCGCTCAAAGCGTCACATTTTTAAAATTTTAGTACCGACTTAGTATCGCGGTTGGTACTTTGACAACACTAGCTGGAAGATGAGCTATTTAGATTTTTTTCCTATCAAATATTGTGTTTATCATGCATAAACAGTGTAACGGTTTTTTTCATATACACAATACTATTAATTACACGACTGGCTATTACGTTTAGCCAGTCTAGCTTGCTAATAAACGGTTGTGTGTTAATGATAAAACATAATTGCAATGCCTAGTAATCTGTTAAATTACAGATTTACAATAGCAACATTAGCAAATTGTATTTTGTGTCGATACAGGACAACTTAGCGGAGCTTCAGACACAGACGATGAAGTCAGCTGCATCATTATTGTCTAGGAGCGACACACCCACTGGCCAGAAACGTCCCGAGCACAGTGAAACAAGAAAATAAGAAATTAGAGGCACATGGCCGTGTGTCTAAAGACAAACACCACCACATGGCCCTAGACTCTGGAATGATTTCCCCATTTCGATTAGACTGGCTTCATCTTTATCCGTTTTTAAAAGGTAAAAACATATAAAGCATATAATACATTTTGAAGCTCCCTTTTATTGTTATATTATAATGCTGAAGCATTAGTCTATTTTATGGTATTTTTTGTGTTTTTCTGTGTTTTTGTAAAGCACTTTGGACAATGTAGGTTGTATTTAATTGTGCTATATAAATAAACTGCCATTGCCACCCACTTCTAGTGGATAAGTAATGATGGAGAGGTAATGATTGATGCAATATTTCAGTATATGTGCCTATGTGAGTCTATTGATTTTGGAAAACCCTGCATTAAGCACCTTTATGTGGGCAAATGTGTCTATGCTGTACTTACCTAGGTGTACTTGCTGCATGTAAGCCAGTAGTGCAGGTCTGTTGGCCTCCCATAGGCCAGGAAGCTGTTTCTCTGGAGGAAACTTGCAGCAAGAGATTTCCAGTGTGAGCTCTAAACACTGTGCCCACACATAGTTGTAGTCTTGCATTCCCCCTAAAAGAACGACACATTCAACTAGTAAACAGCAGGATATTCATTCACCTATTACTTCCAGCGTTTGTGCCACATAAACTGCTAAATGCCATGTGATCAAATGGATTGCATTGCACATTAATTGTTACACTAAATTGTTATACAAGTACACCACTGCACATTTTGTACGTCTCCCTCCCAATTCAAGTCTACTAATGAGCTGATGAGTTGAATCAGACATCCAAAATGTGCAGTAGTGGAACAGGTTTAAGAAGCACTGAGCTACAGCAATTATTTTGCCATTTTGAGATAACTGATATGTTCTGATACGAGTACAAACTGTCCATTTTATTTTTATAAAAATGTGTAAAATAAAATTATCAAATATGCAACCTGAATTCCTGAAAAGGTGGGACGTTTTTAAAATTTGAATAAAATGAAAACTAAAAGACTTTCAAATCACATGAGCCAATATATTATTCACAATTGAACATTAAATTTACAATTTACAATTTTATGCACATGTAGCATCTCCTCTTCTTTTCAAAACAGTGTGAAGACGTCTGGGCATCGAGGTAATGAGTTTCTGGAGTTGGAATTTGGTCCCATTCTTGCCTGATAGAGGTTTCCAGCTGCTGAAGAGTTTGTGGTCGTCTTTGACGTATTTTTCGTTTAATGATGCGGCAAATATTCTCTATAGGTGAAAGATCTAGACTGCAGGCAGGCCAATTCAGCACCTGGACTCTTCTATGACAAAGCCAAGCTGTTGTAGGCCTTCCCTGAAATAAATGTCATCTGGAAACCTTTATATACCTTTCAACATTCATAGTGCCTTCCAAACCATGCAAGCTGCCCATACCGTATGCTATACGGTATATGGTATACCGTATATTAGGAGTGTGCCCGAATACTGTATTTGGAACGCACAATCCCACATCACTAGCACTTATGCAACCCCATACCATCAGAGATGCTGGCTTTTGAACTGGACGCTGATAACACACTGGAAGGTCTCCCTCCTCCTTAGCCCTTTGGTCACGGCATCTGTGATTTCCAACAAGATTGTCAGCTTTGGAGTCTACTTATCATAAAACACGTTTCCACTTTAAAACAGTCCATTTTAAATGAGTCTTGGCAAGACAGTGCTTCTGGACCATGTTCACATATGGCTTCCTTTTTCCATGATAGAGCTTTAGTTGGCATCTGCAGATGGCACGGCAGATTGTGTTACCGACAGTGGTTTCTGGAAGTATTCCTGGACCCATTTAGTAATGTTATTGACACAATCATGCGGATGAGTGATGCAGTGTCGTCCGAGTGCCCGAAGGCATCCAATAAAGGTCTTCAGTCTTGACCCTGAGGAACATTGTTTTCCACAATCTTTTTCCACACTCTTTCACAGATTGGAGAGCCCATCTTTACTTCTGTGAGACTCTGCCTCTCTAAGACATACCTTTTATATCTAATCATGTTACAGACCTGTTATCAATTAACTTAATTAGTTGCTAGATGTTCTCCCAGCTGAATCTTTTCAAAATGTCTTGCTTTTTCAGCCATTTGTTGCCCCCGTGCCAACTTTTCTGAGACATGTAGCAGGCATCAAATTTGAAATGAGCTCATTTAGTGGATACAAGTGTAAAATTTCTCTGTTAAAACACTTATGTTATCTATGTTCTATTGTGAATAAATCAAATCATTTAAGTCTTTTAGTTTTCATTTTATTCAAATTTAAAAAAACCTCCCAACTTTTTCTAGAATTTGGGTTGTATATCATCCATGTTATTTGCTGACACAATGTCATGAACAATTACTAAAATGCTGCTTTGAACACTTTTACCTGATAGAGGATACCAGTGGTATCCGTTAGTGATGCCATCGACAAATTCTGTTAAGTCGGTACAGCTGCCTCCATTGTGCATTTCGGTGTGGCTGAAAGAGTAGGTTCTCGCCAAGTGGAAAAACACGTCGTCGTCGGGGGAGATGCTCTTGCCTCCTTGCAGCTCGCTTCCTGAATGACATTGAATGGCCAATGTTGGGGGTAATGCATTACAATAACTTGATTTAATGTAATCTGACACTGCGTTCTATTCAAGTAACTAGTAAAATAACACATTTTTCAATTTACAACAAAATATCTAACTACTTTCTCAAATAAGTTATTTTTTCACTTTTTTGACATCTCTCCTGCCCTCATGTTGAGAGAAATAAAGTGCACAGGTGTTGTGTGCGCTGTGAAAACATGATGGGTATTGTACTTCTAGACTAATGTCAACACGCATTTACTCATCTCACTTGCACGAAAACATTCAGTATACCTCAAAATGAATAAAACAGTGAAATGCAATCTCAGAATTTTAAGCAAACCTCTATATTAAATTACACAAATATACTTTATGTATTTAATCTCACTTTATTAACCTGTCTTTGCTGCTGACCTTCAATGATCTAATTCAACCATGCCAAAAAGCAAAAATCAGTTTAGTTTAGATTTAGAAATAAGAGTGTTGAACTTCCTTCTCCTGCATCCTTCTTTAATCCAAAATGATAGCACAGCTGAAAGATTTGTTCGAGCTGCGCCCTCTACTGTACAGGTGTAAATATGCATTTTCTTCGGCCTGAATCTTATTCATTTCACTTTTGGTGTGAAAGGGCCTTAACATTTGCCAAAAATATAACTTTATTTGTTATAAAAAACAAAAAAAAAAACAATCAAGCCCAAAAAGTAACGCAAAAGTAATGTAACATTACTTTTCATAAAAAGTAACTAAGTAATGTAGGAGTAATGTACGTAAGGTGTAAACCTTAATTATTTTTAAAAACTGTATAGCGGTCTATAAAGTCACGTTACCACAGACAATGATTATGTGATTCATTTTTAAAAATAATTTCAAAAATAAAACAAATAGCACCACTCTGCTCTGAAATTGCATATTACCATTGCATTACCTATTAGTTTCCTGTAGCTTTTAAGAATGGACTATGTATTTGTCAATTAACATAATTCCTTATCCATTAAAAACTGGGGGAAGCCACTGAAAAGGGTTAATTAAGCAACTGACCTTTGTTGCTGTTGTCGTAGGGGTAGCTGGCCACCACCGCACCTCCGTGGAGATTGGCCGACAGGACGAAAGTCTCGGTCTTCAGCCAGTCCATCACTGCCCTGACTTCTTTCTCCCTTTCCTCCTCGTTACTTTCAAATGCATCTGGGAAATTTCGATTCAAGTCCACACCGTTCTTATTATACCTGGGGGGAGGGAGAACTAGTTACTCAAGGAAACTATGGCGTATAAATGTGCTTTTCTGTCATTCAAGTGAAATGTGTCATTGAAAATAAAGGATGCAAAACTACAGCTTAGATCAGAGACCTCCTCCAAATGCTCAGCAAAAACATAAGCCATTTCAAATGAGCTAAACTGCTCAATAGAAGGATATTTAATATGTTTTGACATTTTCACTGCTGATTTGGGAGGAAACCAGTCATTATTTAAATGGTAATATGTACCAAAGACATCTAAGTGGACTACGATCACATTGATTAGAGGCCTTATCAAATTAGCAAAAACCTTTAATAAATTGTTGAACAATTGTCAATTGCATTACTGTCAAAAAGGGTTTTTCTTTTAGCGTACAGTAAAATATTACAAAAGTTTGGAACAAGTCTACTAATGATTAGTACACAAAAAGTCATAATTTCACTTTTCACTAGCACTTTCCTATTCCTTGTTTTTTGGAATTAAGCTTTCATCTGTTCATCATTCAATGATAAATACCTCCCTAAAACATTTTTTAGCAACATCGACTCAACTATCAACTACCCTGTTACATGTATCTTTTACACATTCACAACAAATACCCTGATTCTTTTGTGGACATATTGAATAGCAGACCTGACTGTGTCATATGCAGCCTGCATCTGTGCTGACACCAAAATCTTCAAGGATGAAGAACATCAAATGGCTAACTAGCAAACTAACAGGCCAGTGACAGCTCTTCACATTAGTTTGCACTGGCAGGTCTAAATTTGTGCGGGTGGATTACTGTGTTTGCCGTGACACCATCGGGTGGAGCGATCCTTCTTAATCCCGAACACGGAGCGCCGGCTCTAAGCCATACAGAAGTGCTTCCCTCAGGGATTCCTATCTGCTTACAGTTGCAATGCTTTGAAGTCCTTTAAAACAGCCACACTCAGTCAACAAATGCAGCAGAGCTAAAGCAGCATGTCTGGATGCCGGCACATATACCAAATTATTACATACAACTATAAAAATAGGGGTTGTCATCAATGAATGTTTGTAATAGTTGTGTTTGAGTCCCTCAGTTGTCCTCAGTGAGAAAAGATGGATCTCATGGTCACTGCTGGAAAGGGTTCAAATATGCAAAAGATGCTGGAAAATCAAAGAATTTGCAGGACTTGGAAAACAAACAAGTGAACAATCTTCACAAAACAAACAACCAGTTGTAAATCATCTAGGCAACCAAACATAAATTATTAAGAATCAAGGGTATATAAACTTTTGAACTGGGTCATTTTTATAAATTCAGCTATTTTTTTTATCTTTATGTAAATATCTGTTATGTGAAATACTTTATTCAGGGCAGTACTTAATAAAAAAAAAATAAAAAAATAACATGCAATTTTCATGATCCTTATGATTCTGCAAGGGGTATGTAAACTTTTGAGCTGAACTGTGTGTGTGTGTGTGTGTGTGTGTGTGTGTGTGTGTGTGTGTGTGTGTGTGTGTGTGTGTGTGTGTGTGTGTGTGTGTGTGTGTGTGTGTGTGTGTGTGTGTGTGTGTGTGTGTGTGTGTATATGTGTGTGTGTGTGTGTGTGTGTGTGTGTGTGTGTGTGTGTGTGTGTGTGTATATGTGTGTGTGTGTGTGTATGTATGTATAGGTATACATATATAAAGAGAATGACTCAAATTGCATGTTACACATTGTGAAAGCAGGAAAGCCAATGACAATGGGGAAAAACAAACAAACAGGTTTAATTGTTTTGGTTGGGTTTTGTACAGAGGTTAAGAGGTTCAGTGATCAAGCCTTCCTGGGTGGTCAACGTTGAATGCCTATGAAATCAACCCAGACGCAATAAACAGGATGTGTGTGTGCCACGTTTTGCTGGCGTTTGAACACAGAGCTGTTTTTTCCTGCGTTCACAATACAACAATAATAATAATTTTTAAAAAAAAGTCTCTAAAAGTTGGCCTGCACTCTCAACCTCGATTGCTGTTGCAGTTTAATGGCAGAGATGAGCTTGTTTATGCCAGGTTCTCTCACAAATATTGGAGCTCTTCAACTTGTTTGAAAGCTTTTTGAAAACTGATTAAGCACCTCATAAATCCACTCAGATTCTCTTGTGTCTCTGGCTCGGTTTGGACTTGGGCTGTTTTCTTTCGCTGATTGCCGGCCTCATCCAGACACCTGATTTCTCTCTTAAAACCCCAGAATCTTAATCACGCCAGACACTTACACTGATCTATGTGGCGCAAACCACATTTTGTCATGAAAATGGTTGATTAACCGCTTTCAGCTCTATAAACTATTTGTCTAAAAGAGCTCTTGAGGTTTCCATTAGTGCTGAGCTGTTAGTTTGATGGGGCAGAACAGATCGTTGAAGGCCTTCATCTTGTCTGATGCTTTTTGCATTTGTGATCAGACCAATGTTTGCCATTTCTCTTATATAAGCTCAGGATATGATTTTGGTAGGGTAGCTGATCTGTGATACCTCCCTTATCACTCTATAAATCAGAGAAGGATCAGCGTGCAGTGTGGTTTACTTTCATTTAAAACACTGTTTATATGTAATGACAGCTTGTGTCATGGTGTTTTCAAGATGACTTATAATTTTACACACACACATTGCCCAACAGTTAGATCCCTATGCATGCACACAGCCATAAAAGCTTTGTCAGCCTGCACTCTAGGTCTGTCAGTTTAATTTGGAGGAGTATCAGGGTTTTCACAGGGCGTCAGGATGTGTGAGAGCCATTAATCTCTGAGTGAAGAGCATTAAATAGTGTTTATGTTGTGCTTTGTGGCTGTGGAGTGATCTGTGTAGAATGGAAATATTTCTGGTGTGTTTCACTGATCCTTAAAGGAATAATTTACCAAAAATGTTGTCATTGTTTATTCACTCTCATGTTGTTCCAAACTATCAAAGGAACACAAAAGTAGATGTTTAGCAGAATGGGTACTGGGGACTGTTCTTATTTTCAATGTGTGCATTCAGAACAATACACACAGGTTTACGTTCTAGAATTTAAAATAGATTGCAGGACATAGCACGCGGGATTCACTGATTAGTAATCTTGTATTTGATTCAAAACAGCCTGATTTCCCAAATCCTCCTTCCACCCCACCCCTAATTGCCATTGTTCAGAATCAGAGGTTGATATGTCGAACCGCTCAAGCAAATGTTTTGAAAGAGCCACAGTGTTTGCATTACTCAGGAAGTCGACCTGGGAATGGCTTACTTATAATTAGCTCTGTACGTTAAAATGAGGCAGGAATTATTGCACGTTGCCCTTACAAGGAAAATACCCTCTATGTTTATGGTGTGTGAGAACTATACAAGATGGATATATGGAATCAAGATGTAGTGGCCACTTTCCACTGCAGACTCTCAAACACAGCCTAAGGGAAAATTCCTGCAGTCCAGCTGTGCTTTCGGCATTAAATTATAGTACTTTGAATGAAACCTCAGATGACATATATTTGCTTCAATGACAAACTGACCAGTCATGTGCGTGTTGATCGTTCCGCAGAGAAAACTACGAATGCCAGGCCAAAACATCTGCGGACCGTTTGATTGAGTCAAGTCGCCTTAAACGTCTAAAACCTCAAGAGTTGTCTTTTCTTAAAATCGGAAATAAAAATGGCAACAGAGCAGATTTCACTGGCTTCCAAATATAGTCACAGTACATGGTGTTTTGAAAACAGACCGTTTCCCAAATGAATTTATCAGAACATCCATTTCCTGTCAATTAGTCCTTTGAGAATGACATTTCCTCTGAATCTTATGGGTGGCCACATGATATTATAGTCTGTAATTCCTATCTGAAAAGGACTAATATCACATTTCCTCACAAACTTATAACTGAGATTATACAAGTGTTAGGAAGAATATGTTTTGCTTTGTTTCTCCTTGATCTCTTAACTGTTTTTAAGTTCTTCTCTTCCTGTTTTTAATCTGTTGTAGTCACGTTACACCTTTAAGGAGTATCTTGTTATTTCTTATTAGAGCCATAGATGAATTTAGCTTTCCTTTGTTGGCTTAACGTCCTACACTTTTGCTATATTCGTTACAGCAAGCTCAATAAACTCTGACTTTGAGTGAACAGCACTTCTTGTGATTGTGTCATTCTTTGGCCCCGGTACCGGTGTTACATTCTGCTCTGCATTATAGAACAATACTTACAGGTCTGTCTACTTTGTATTAAGTATTGGAGATCCATACTTTTTATTTAACAACAAGTACTATACTGTATTAGATCCCAAGGATGATTAGATTTAATCGACTAGTTTCTTAACTTAAAAGGGGATTGGAGCAGATGGGAGTGTCTTTAACTCAAGCCATTTAAATTTGAATAAGAAATGCTATTTGAGTACTAAATCAATTATTATTGAAGGATCATGTGACATTGCTATTTTCACTAATGAAAATACAGCTTCGCTAATGTCTTTCAACACTGATATTTACATTGTGTCATGACCTAGATTATACACAAACTCAAGTTTTCATGTACTTGCATATAGTACCATTCAGGCCTTAAACTCAATTTTCAAATTTTCAACGATCAGCTTGTGTATGTTTAAGTCTTAACTTACAAGTGTTGAGTCATTGTTTCCTGTGAAATGTATAAACGTTTTCCGTGGTTTATATATTTTTCTTAGCAGACTTGCCACATACACAAATCTAAGTTATGGGTTTACGAGAAATACATGAAGTGGTAGGAAAATGTCTTACATAAGGCACAACATCTTATATAAGGAGATTGATTTAAATGTATGTACAGTATAAATATCTAGGTTACTACAATGCAACAACTTGTTAACTCCTCAGTTACTATTGCACGTAATTTATGTAATTGTTAAGTCTGGTTATGTCTGGTTGATAAACGGGAAAATAATGATCGATGGTACAAACAGCCTTCAATTCTGTAAAGCCGCTCTAAAAAAGACAATACTGTCATTATTCAGCTCAAGTCAGATCAGTGTTGATTCAGTTCAGCGAAGAGTTAATCAATCATGAAATTAATTCAATTCAGCTGTAAAGCAGCTCTGGAGAAAACAGTGATGCTATCCAGCTCAGTTCAGCTCTCCTCCAACAATGCCAGTGCAGTCAAATCAATAATACTGCCGGAAATTAAGTGTCCCCAACTAAATAATCCGAAGAAGACAGTGGCAAGGAACCCAAACTCCATCGAAGAAAAAAAAAATCTTTGGGAGAAACCAGGCTGAATCGGAGGGCCAGTTCTTCTCTGGCCAAATTAACGAACATTGTGCAATTTTGATTCCAGGCTGCATCTTAAGTCAGATTGTGGATTCATATCATTCAGAATATTTCATCCAGCTCCATCTGCTTGAATATCGGGATACAATACACAGGCACAGTAACTTATTCAATCAGAACTGGAATCAGAGTGATGCATTTGCTTGTGAATCCCATTACTCTTCCTTGTAATGCAAAATGTCACAGGTTAAGCATGGTCGGTTGGATTGAAATAAGACACGGTGGCAGCGGCTGAAAGGGTTGTGTTTGTTTCAGTTGGTTGAGACTGGTGCCAAACCTCACAGGAAGCTCATAGCAAAAGCCACGGCAATAAGAGCGAACCGCACTGCATAAAAATACAATCATCGTCATCGTCGTCAATGTGCACAGCTGCATGGTTGCTGTTGTAGCGTGCACTCTCGCTTTCGCTCTTGCTCCATCTCTTTCTCTCTGAGTTTACCCACCATATCATCAAATCCAGATCAGATCTGTTTCCAATTGCGCCCCATCTGAGCAGGAGCGCTTATGTGGTCTCAGACTGCAGGAGCAGGATGGTTTGTATTCAAGGATGTGGCTTCTACGGTATTAGAGGAGGTCTGGTGCGTCTCCAAAGTTTTGGGACGTACTGAGCTAGACATATGGTTGAACTTGTCTCGCACAGCCTCCGTTTCAAAACCTAGGGAGTTTCTTCAGTGTCTACCTTATATAAAGGCAGCTATTTGTATAATGTTAAGATCAATTTTGTCACTTCAAAAATAGTCTACGTGGCTAACATCAGTTTGAAAATGAATAACTGAAATTAATAACACTGATATCTGTGTGTACTGTGACCATCCCGCAGACCCAAGAGGTCTGCTGAAAATCTGAAGATAAATAGATTTTACAAAATGTTCCATACAGGTTTGGAACAATTTAAGGTTAAGTAAATGACAGAATTTAAATTTTTGGGTAAACTAACTCTTCTCTTGTACCGCACAAATAGTTACTACAACTTTAGCAGGAGATAAGGTACAAAGTTGTTATATTTTTGACAGTATAGATGAAAACATTTTAAATATTTGATTAACTATTTCATTGGCTTTAGATCAATGCCAATATCAAAGCCATTTTATATACAGAAACTGCATTTATATTTTAAGAAGTGTGTTCTTAAAGTCCCTGTAGTCAATAATTTTACCCTTAAAACTCATCTTTGATCACCAAAATTACATATTTGAACGTTTTTTACCGTGAAAAAAGCTTGAATGTAACTCAATTTAATTAAAATGTTGCCTCATTTAATATACACAGATCTATGAATATTATAATTAGCCCCGCCTCCACTCACTCCTACAAGCTCAGACGAAATCCACTCGGTCAAATACTGAGGTAAACGCTGCACATCGGTATCGCTCTTTACAATGTTAGACACGTAAGTATTCGAAGGTAATATGATTAGCATTTTGCTTGACTACATTATCAAACCACTAATAATGTGTTGCTAATGTTACATAAACCATGTTCCCGTTCAACAGTTCAAGACAGCTGCCTTCTAACAATCAGTATCCTTAGAAACACTTTGAACAAATCAGAACGTCAGTGGAGAAAGTTCATCATTACATGATCACATGCATCATCCACCCGCCATATTGCTAAATCCAACCAATTTTTCATATCAACAGAAAAATATTGCGGGATAACATTCTTTTGAGACTCTCTTGTGCGGAGTTAATGATGTGCTAAATCCCACTGGCACGTTGACTTGATTGGTTACAAGGTGGCGTCAGAAACACCAGCGATCTCAAACCACGTTTTTGAAACTGTCGTTAGATCACTGCAGTTTTAAAGAGAAAATACGCAGCAATGGTGTCGACTTATGAATTTGCACATGGTTTGTCTTAAAGCATGCTAAAAAGCAGTAGACAGACATATGAACAACATTAAAAACTTTTATGACGTTTTTAAAACGTTTTGAGTTGGGAGTGCTGGGTATCCTCAACTACCTCACAACACAATACCTACAATACTTGCCAAATCATACATTTGTAGCTGCACCAAACATACTAGAGAGAGCCAGCATATGCATGAGAAAGTGAATCTGCAGTTTTGGTTTCAACACACCTAATAATAATAATAAAAAAATCTAAAATATCGCTGCACACTGGAGTTTGGAACAGAGCTGACATCTTACACTCCTCTCTTATGTGAATGACATCTCTATTTGTCTTCAATGTTTGAGCTTGGCTAATTAAATTTGCTAGGTCCCACTTTATATCAAGTGGTCTTAACTACTATGTACTTATGTTTAAATTAATCATTGAATAAAATGCACTTATTGTGTACATACATGTTTTTACATTGTACTTGTATTTTAAAAACACCTGCATGTAATTACATATGTAATTATTTTCTGTAATTACATTTATAATTACACTGTTGACCCATCCCTTACACCATACCTTACCCTTAAACCAACCCATACCACCAAAGCTTTCCCTAACCTTACCCGTATCCATCTCAATAGCAGCAAAAGTGTTTTTCAATTCAATATGAACCCAATAAGTACATTGTACTTATTTTTTGATGCAAGTACATAGTAGTAAAGGCCACTTAATATAAAGTGGGACCATTTGCTTTATTGCTAATCATACAGAGCGATTCTAGAGTTCACCCAGTGGGAGCTATCACTGATATGATCAACCTACATAATCTAGTTTCTCTGAACAAAGAAGCACAATGTGAGGTGCTGATTTGTCTTTGATTGGTATCGTTGAAAACGGAAGACACCAAAGTTATTATAAAGCATTTTGTTGTCCAACTGGCAAGGTCTGATCAAAAGCTTTATTGTTACATCCACAGGATGAATGAAACTTAGTGATCCAGATAGGGGTTTTCATATCTTCTGATAACAGATTTCACCATTTTTCCATTTGGGTAGATTTTTGTCAGCAGGTCGTGGCAACAGACCAAGCAAGTTATTTTCCATTGCTTCAGGATTATGACACCCTTTCCTCCGGCAAAACTATGTACCGCTGTCTGGAAGCCTGTGGGCCACATTGAATTTCAGTCTATAATGGATGTTTATCTTTGTGCGTGTGTATGTGTGAGTAAGATCCCTCATGCCAGATAAGACGTGTGTTTTGAGCCTTTGTATCCTGCTTATCAGCAAAGTTTTGGATGATTTGTGGGAAACATGCGCTGTATCTCTAAACGTCTCATCTGAGGCATGATTTCATGGGCAGACAGTTACAGACTCTGACAACTTGGAAATAAACTGTCCTGAATTCCTTGCAGCA
This sequence comes from Chanodichthys erythropterus, assembly GCF_024489055.1. Classification (NCBI taxonomy): domain Eukaryota; kingdom Metazoa; phylum Chordata; class Actinopteri; order Cypriniformes; family Xenocyprididae; genus Chanodichthys; species Chanodichthys erythropterus. The sequence goes on from NC_090228.1 coordinate 20,161,635, forward strand.
AAATGAATTCAGCTTTTCAGAGACAAAAATAAATTGTTCAACTGGATGATAAAGGGTCATTTTTTCCCTTCTTTTTTCGATATACTAACCACAATGCAAACTCAGTCCACTTAGATCATTTATTGAAACAATGTATACCCTTATCTATGGACCAATGCCACTAAAAGTGTTGAAGCTGAATGTCACGACGGACCAATCAGCTATGAGCTTCAGACAATGAAAATGCCCACTTTGTTTTAAATGTAGGGCTCAAGACTGCGACTTAATGGTTACATTTTGTGAGTTTTTCCTGCCAGTGGCACCGAATTTTGTTAGAGGTTGCACTGGAGCCACTACTAATTTGCCTAAATGGTAAGTGCTGCCATCTCTGTTGCGTATTAAAAACATCCACTGGCAAAACACGCCAAAAGCGGAACGAAACAGCACTATTCATTTGAACCGCACCAATTATCTTAGTCCAAAAGACAGCTCAGTCGCTTACTGGTGTTGATCACAGTGCGAAGCATTCAAGTTCTCAGAAAAAACAAACCACAAAAGGTATCTGTGATTTAAAGTAGTTTAAAGCCACATGAAACAGCGCTGATATTTTCATACTCATGCAGAAACACTGCGACAATGATCAAGGCTTTTTCAACCACAAATCACCAACATCCACCAGGGATTTACTGTAGTAACGCTAACTATAAGCATGGTATTTATGGCAGAAAAGTGGAATAATCATATCGAATTTTATTATTTATCTCCTTCACTTACCGGCCCACTGCGTATATGCAGTCACGGGCAGATGACTCAAAGCCATCTGGGTTCATGGATGGCAGGATGTGCACACGACTGCTGTTCAACATATGTGTCACCAGCGGATCCGTCATGTAACGGCTGGTCAGGTAATCGATTAACTGAAGCAGTAGCACACGCCCCACAACCTGCACACAGAGAAACACAAATACAGTCAAAAGTAAAACAGCAATATGACAACTAAACTAAAAAGTGTTCACACTGGAAAAAAAAAAACACTTATGTCACGATACAATATTATTGCGAATTTAAATGTATTGCGATATTCTGTGATATACTGCAATTTATTACCTTTTTCCAACTTCAAATTATGTGCCCAAAGGAAAGCTTTGTCAACTTCTGTTTTATCTAAAAATATACATTTATCTGTTCATCTTATTTAAATTTTATTGCTGCAAAATGGGAATGTCAAGCAGACAATCCCACTTTGTATAACAGGCTGCATCCGAAAACCAAGGCAGCTGACATGTTGCCTCGTGGAAGTGGAAAAAAAAGTGGAAACATACATTTACACAGGATTGTGGGATATTAAAGCCAGCAAAGGATACACCTATGCTGCCTTCAAAAATCAATCAGAGGAAGGTATCTTGGGAAACAGGAAGTGAAGCTAACAGTGGATTTGGACGTGCCTTGATGCCAAGATGTTCATTTCTTTCTTTCTCCAGAAGAAAAGAAATGAAGGTTTTTGATGAAAACATTCCAGGATTATTTTCATTATATTGGACTTCAATGGTGTCCAAATGGTTGAAGGTCAAAATGACAGTTTCAGTGCAGCTTCAAAGGGCTTTAAATGATACCAGACAAGGAATAAGAGTCTTATCTAGAGAAACAATCGGTCATTTTCGAAAAAAATACAACTGTATGCTTGATAAACACAAATGATCGCCTTGGACATACTTCTGCTTTCCGTATTCTCCAAAATGCTTATACTGTATGTCCTATGCTTTCCCTATTCTACTTACGGAACGAACGCGGCGCCAGTTTAGTTTTTTTCCGTAAGTTGAATAGGGAAGGCTTAGGACATACGGTGTAAGATTTTTTAAGAATACGGAAAGCGGAAGCACGTGCAAGGAGACAATTTGTATTTATAAAGCATATACAGTTATATTTTTTTCGAAAATGACCGATTGTTTCTCTAGGTAAGACTCTTATTCCTTGTCTGGTATAGTTTAAAGCCCTTTGAAGCTGCACTGAAACTGTCATTTTGACCTTCAATCGTCTGGAGGCCATTGAAGTCCACTATAAGGAGAATAATCCTGGAATGTTTTCATCAAAAAACGTAATTTCTGTTCGACAGAAGAAAGAAAGACATGAACATCTTGGATGACATGGGGGTGAGTAAATGATCAGGGAAATTTTATTCAAAAGCGGACTAATCCTTTAACATTGGTGGACTTGAAAAATGGTGTATTGACGACTTTCCGTGGTTGAAACAATATACTTTCTGATTCTGATGTTCATTTGAAGATTATTTCATGCAATAGAAGAGATGATCGGTTTATGTGCCACTTTGAACTGAGGCGCTATAGCGTTCTGTCACACCCCTATCTCTTACCATGGTTGCTCCTACTTATGGCAAACATCATAACATTGAACATTGACATTGAAGAGATGGCTTTTATCATCGCTTCATAACGTCATGCTCGGTTAGGGCACAGAAGTCGAAATGATCAATTGTAACTGTTGTGGTGAATTGAAATGGACAAACTCTATATTTGTTCATTCAAATGTAATGTCTTCAATTATGAATCCACACAAACTGCATCAGTATGTGTCATAACAGGTCTATGACAAAATATTCAGCAGGAAATGAATTGCTCCATAGTAGGAAAAGGTCACTGAACAGATCGTTCATGGTACATCATTGTGGTTTCTTCTGTACGTCACATGACGCCAGGGGCACTTTGATGTGGTTTGGGGAGAGTTTGCACTGCTATTCACATCTTACAGGAGCAGCTACACCAGAAACTACTCACAGAACCTGATGCCCGAGGAGCTCATATAGTCAACATGCAAGCACTGAGACTACAGATAGTATCGGTCTGGTGTGGATGTCTCTGTACTCTTTCTGAGAAATGACTGCCTCTGTTTGTCCCAAGGACAACCCATTTTCTAGGAAACTATATCCGAACGAGACTCTGAGGTTAAAGTGCACCGTCATTCACATTGTGACACAGTGAGACCTGTGATTATGAAGCACAAGTTCAGACCAGTAGAGTGGTGGGTTAAACTGCCTGCCCCGGAGTGTTAGTCTATGTCTAACAGTGGGTGACGGCGTGTGCGAGTACTGTTATCTGTGACAGCTGAAACAGACCATAGCACACTTCAGCTCATCGCTGTGATAACACACCTTTCCAAGAGGGTATAGCAACAATCTTACTAAGACAAAAACATGCCAATGCATATACAAAAACAAAGCATGCATACTTATGTATATATTTTTAAATTATAGATACAATATTAAACAGGGCTTATTATCCCAGAGAAGCACATTGAAAAATGTGCTGCGAGACCAATTAAAAACTTTAGAGGCACAATGAAAATGTGTAAAATAACATTTTTCCTTAATAAGTGTAAGTGTGTGTGTGTGTGTGAGTGAGAGAGAGAGAGAGAAAGACCCTGGACCACACACATCTGGAGTCTGCAGGTGCAAAAATCACCTTTAAAGTTGTTAAAATGCTCAAAAACTCCTTAGCAATGCATATCCACTATCAAAAATACATTTTTGATATATTTACAAAACATGGAACATGATATTTACTTAATATCCTAATGATCTTTGGCTTAAATGAAAAATCGATAATTGTAATACAATATATTGTTGGCTACTGCTACAAATATACCCATGCGACTTTTGGCTGGTTTTGTGGTCCAGGGTCACACACAGATATATACATATGTATATATAGTGTAACCAAAAAAAAAAATCTATTGCCATAAGTGGTATTCACTGATTGCGAACTGCTCTTAATCCGTGAGCCTGTAGAAGCATTTTCACTTTGAAACATGCAACAAAATACATCTGTTTTTCCACGTCTCTTTGACACATCTTCAATAAGCTAGTGGTATACCAAGTTTTTCGCCTGTTCCTTCAGACAATTTGCATTTTAAGTCCATACAACACACAACCACTGGCTCCATAAGACCACTGATGATGATATATTGAGTCCTCTAGTTCTCCCTGTCCCCATCAGCACTTACTCACTGACTCATCTCAGAACAAACACATCTGCTCCAATGGCGATTATACTGCTCAGAGAAAATAATAAAGCCTGGTTTCACGTCTCATTGACACATCTTAAAAGTGCCTGAACATTTTACATCATGTTTACATTACATTTAGTTGATGTGTCATTAGTTTTCTGTTAAAAAGTTCAGTGATGTGGTTTGGTTTTTGTTTACCATGCAATTTGCATAGTGTTCATCTATTGTGGGTGAAAACAGTGAACTACAACAAGATCCAAGAACTGTGTACTGTTTCTTCTTCAAAAGACCAACACAAACGGCACACCCTCAGACCCTTCAGCGCCTCAGACATGATCACAGGGCCCAACGCCAGGCCTGAAAAACATGATGTTCTTCATACGGCACCCTGATGCTTACATTGAAAACACCACTAGATCAATTCCCAAAACATTTCAGCATGTGTGTGAGGGCACAGACAGATCCCTCACACCTGTGGGTGATGCATTTTAGGCCAAGCTTACACTTGTTGGTGAAATGAAACACCTGTGAGAGAAGAAATGGTAGAAGGGTCCAGTTTAATAATTTAAGGAGGAATTCTCGTCTTAGTGACATACTAAAGTGCTGTGAGTTTATCTGGCTATAGATTCCTATCCTTTTATGTCATGAAATCTTATGTTAATATGAAAAGACAATAGTTTCAGCTCTTTACATTCATTTAAGGGTCATTCTGTGTCGACTCAACCAGGGGCCAGTTGCATAAACTTAGTCACTATATTAAGAACTAGTTTGACCAACTTGCAGATAACCAAGGGGTAATCAATGTTGTTTTTCCAATTCCAATTACACCAATTTACCTTTTTATGTAACAGACTTTAAAAAGTTAGGACCACTCTTCAAGAAAAACATTAGTGTCTTTTAAGTTTTTAACTTTTAAGACTAGTCTAAGTGGTTTATGCAACCGGCCCTAGAGGTCCCTGGCTAAAAATGTTAATTTTGATAATTTCTTTTCTGGTGAAAGAAATAAATCAAGAAGAAAGAAATTTGTAGAGGACAATTTTCACCTGAGATTTGGAGCCAAATTACAGGGGGGTAAAATGACTTCAGAAAGATGGCAGCATCATCATTTTATTTTTACACAGAGACTGGGAGGTCTCTGTGTAAAAGGATTAGTTCACAACAAGCCCAAGCTGTACTCACCCTCAAGTCATCCTAGGTGTATGACTTTTCTTTCTGATGAACACAAACGAAGAAATATTAATAAATATCCTGACACATCCAAGCTTTATAAATGGCAGTGAACAGGGTTCACGAGTATGAGCTGAAGAAAGTGCAGAATAACAGAAGTGAAACGATGCGTTTGTGTAAAAAATATACATCCATATTTAATAAGTTATGAAGTAAAATATCTAGCTTCCACCAAATTGTAAACTGGCATCTGGTCAGTTACACATTTTCCGTAAGTTGAACAGGGAAAGCGTAGGATGTAGCGTAAGCTTTTTAAACTCCAAGAGTTTTACACTTTCTTCATACGTTGAATAGGGAAGGTGTTCTAGCGGAAGCTAGATATTTTACTACATAACTTGTTAAATATGTATTTTTATTTTTTTTTACACAAACGCATCAGAAGGTCTTTATTAACCCCCCGGAGCCACGTGGAGTACACGTTTATGATGAATGGATGCGGTGTAACGATCGGCCAAATAGGTCGATTTTACATGAATTAAAACTGGGGTCAGATTATACTGTGTGAGCTTTTGGAGTGTTTAAAAAGATGAGACAGACAACAGAAATGAATAAATAAAGTGTATTTACAATTTCCACATGGAACTTAAAACAACACAATAAAACTTAGGTCGTTTAAAAGCAGGGAGTCCATTTGCACCATACCCTAAAAGAGTCCTAGTAATGTGCTGAAAGTCCCAATGTGAAAGTGTCCACCGGTGAATATACAAAGTCCACAGAAGTGATAATCCGACAGAAAAGTGATGTGGTTTGCTGGAAAGGTAAGTCCATAAAATTAAACTCCACAGTCCAGCTCACAGGTGATCACATTTGTAATGAGGGGCTGATTGTTTGTCATGCTGCCTCCTTTATACTGGCTTACTTCCTTATTCCTGTCATGTGATCAGTCACATGACAGGCAGACCCAGAGTCATTTAAAGACATACAAACATTAAAATAAGTAAGAGGAATAAAATGGCTAAGACAACATGTAACCCAATTAAAACTCAAATATACATAAAACCATCATGTTACATATATTGAGCAGATAAAACACGTGTCTTATGTGACAGTGTCAAAGCGGATGGAGGCACTTCTTCAGCTCAATCTCGTGAACCCTGTTCACTGCCATTATAAAGCTCGGACGCATCAGGATATTTATTAATATATCTCCGATTGTGTTCATCAGAAAGAAGAAAGTCATATACACCTAGGATGGCTTGAGGGTGAGTAAAGCTTGGGATTATCATCATTTGAAAGTAAACCAATCCTTTAAATCTGTTGACTTTAGCAATCTTCATTGCATTATTTGCCTTTGGTGACATTTCATAAATGGAAAAAGTTTGAAAGTTTGCATGCCTGTTACTCAAGTATTATTAAAGATATCTTAATATCCTTTTAGATTCTTAAACATTTTTTAAACAGTTTTTAAAGCCTTGTATGGTTCATTTCCAGAGATATGGGGATCTCAATGTGGCTCTATGAGTAAAGTGTTAAATTGTATTTAACACATTTTTAGGGGTCAAAAACCAAATGTGGGTCACTTTGCATACAGCCGATTTATTTTTTCTTTTAAAAGAGGAATATCTGAAGAACAAATTATGTTCTGTAACTCAAGAATGAATCCACTGGAGTGGATTACTTAAAAATATTCATTCATGTCATTTAATATTTTGGCTTTCATCACTATTGTTCATAACTATATGTTCATCTTCAAAAAAATATGAACAAAATAAAAAATGAGCCGGGGAAGTTTCTGAAATTTGGTTGATTGACAAGGACTTATAACTCCATTTAAGACAGTGCTTTAGAGGACACTTGCCAAAAATGGACTTTGTTGTGTGTGTTTTTGTGGCTCAAGCACATTAAAATCGAAAAAGAGAACTTTTGCATGCTGTCTGAGAAGCGGCTTTCTGATTCGGGTGTGTGATAAGCTTCACAGACAGAGCACCAGAACCGAATATTTTACATCATATTACATTGGAGTGGTTTAAAAGCAATTGAATGAGTGATTGGCTGATGTAGAGGTTGACCAATGTCACAGTTGTCGATCGGTTATCGGCAATAATACACACCGATAGTTTTTTCTGGTTGTTGCGGGAGTGACTGTCACAGTATGAAAGTGGCCTCTAGAGGCAAAATAAAAACTATTACTGAAGACTTGTGGTGTTTGTTTTGACAAGTGATGCTAACAGAATACATCAGATGCAGATTTAAAAATTATGACAATAAAAAAAAAGTATGTATACAACAGGTGAATTTGATTTCACCAAGCACAACATGTTCTTTGTTGATCTGGAACAACATTCCAATCAACCAATCAGATTTGAGGGACAAGTTTACAGTTTATATCAAGTTTAGGCTTACAATCAGGGTTAGGTGTTATCCACCAATCATTTCTATCTGGTTTTAGGGATACGTTATAGGTAGGGGTAGGGATAGGGGTAGGACTATTTGTTGACTAGATGCTACATTAGTGAAGAACAGCAGTATGCTGGCGACAGGGCTGAGAGGACATTAACAGTAGTACCTCAAGCGATTAGAATAATGTGGGAAAAATACACGCAAATCCAAAACTAATGTTTAAATATCATGATTGTTAAGGTCTATTTGCATTCGTTTATATCCAGTTGGGCAAAGCTAGCCAGCTAAGTTGCATATTTAAAGTTTTGATGTGAGAATGCTTGTTCTTTTGCTAAGCACCCTCAAACAAAAGCTACAGCATCATCGGTTGATAATGTAATAGGTACAGATTTGACAGATTAAAACAGATTTGACAAACGCACAAGTGCATATGTGTGTTTCTGCTCTAGACTAGAGAGCATCAAAGGTTTCTATTTACAACCTGTTTTTGCATTTATGTTCAGTGCTACATGCTCTTGATTCCTCTGACTCATAACAAATCAAGTGTAGACACGATATAAATAAGAGATTCATTATGCAGTGTAGACAGCTTCATTGATTATAATGGAACTTTGAGAGATGAACAGATGAGTGACAGTTTTTAGTGACTATAAAAGGAGTGCTCTTTCTGGGCTATATTATATACATTCAGAATTTGAATAAAGTTTTGTTTTTCATACTGCTTAGAGGAGCAACGCCCACATACATGCTGCAAAGTTTCGGAAGTGACATTCACATATGAATGCACGATTCACTTTCGAAATTGTAATGATTGACCAACTAACCATAGAAATGGATGCAACAAAAATGTCAAAACAGATTTGAAATGCATTAAGATTTGACTGCATCAAGCAATGTAAATGCAGACTAATAATTAAATAATTATTATTTATTATTGCAGATGAATTAAAAAAAAAAAATATATATATATATATATAAAAATTGATTTTTTTTTTATCAGTTTTCATTTTAATAACTATTGGTTAATTAATCAGTTATCATCAGGTACTGCCCAACTTGGTTATCTGTAAAAATTCATTATCAGCCAACCTCTAATTGGCTGATCATCAAAAACCTATGCAGACATGATTATCAACCAATGCCATTTTCAAAACCGAAAAATATAGCATGAGTAATCTCTATAACATATCACTTGAAATTAAAAGAAGACTCAAAACAGAAAAGTGAACACTTTTGTTTTAAATTCTATCTCTATTTTTTAATTAAATTAACCTTTAAGATTTTTTTTTCTGTACAGTAGTTGATATTTCCACTCTCAATATATTTAAACCAAAATTAACTGTTATTGGTCCCTTACATGTTGGACAGATGGTATTTTCACGTCTAAGTAGGCAGTTCTTAACCAGACTTGAACTAGACTTCATGTTTAATACTGCTGGTCAAAAATCTGGCTTTGTAAAAAACAAAAAAACAAAAAAACAAAAAAAAAAACTTAACTTCAGTGAGAAGGCTACAGTATGAAAACCTTTTTTTTTTTCAAATTGAATGAAATAACTAAACCAGAGGAGAATATTTATAGATCTATTTCTGATTACTGAGACACACGGGCTGCTTGTTTAAGTTGGCACGTAGACAACAAGAGAATTGTCCTAGATAAACACAGATACACATTATACCCACAGCTTAACATTTTGTCAAGACCACCCAAACTCTAGCTCGTCATAACTCCCTTAACATTTTTTACAATCCTTTTTATCATGCTACTGTTTGAAGGTACATTTTTGAGGGTCAAATCGAGAGTGAGAGAGAGATAGAGAAAGCAGGGGGAAAAGGGAGCTACTGTTGAAAACCTCTGGTAGGACTAAGATCAGTCTGTATATTCACAATCGTGCTTTCATGCAGCGCAGCTTGTGCAGGCTGTGAGTCCGGTCTGGCTGGAGCAGCGTGCAGCAGAATAATTTAAGATAGAAGTAAAACCAGAGCTGGAAAAAGACAAGTCAAACACAATGAACGGAGGCCGAAGGTCATCAGACCCTGTGTTACACATTCACTGGACTTCAGCCTTCCACAAATTCCTCTCACTGTTGGTTACTTAATGTCATCATGATTTTACATGATTATATACAAAATGATACTCCGAATAAGCATTGTGCACTAATGGCAAGCATCACTACTGTTGCTCCTTTACTTGGTATTCAATTCTGGCATGTCTATTTATGTTACAGACATGAATGCTCCTCAAATGGTGCAGCTTTTTGAGAAGAGGCATGCTATTATTTTTCAAATGTATTTATGGTTTTCATTTGGATGATAAAACGGGTGAAAAATCCAATAGACTTTAAAAAGTAACCTGTCAAACTTGGGCTGTATCTGAAATCGCCTCCAAAACCTTCACTCACTATTCTCTAAATTAGTCTACAAATATAGTGTGCTTTAAGTTGTGAATGAAATCCAGTGATCAAATTTGGACACCGGGCACCTTTATATGCACACCACTACTCTCTAATAACTTTGAAAAAAATAGTTTAAAGGGGACCTATAATACCCCTTTTACAAGATGTAATAAGTCTCTGATGTCCTCAGAATGTGTCTGTGAAGTTTCAGCTCAAAATACCCCACAGATCATGTCAAATCTGCCCCTATTTGAGTGTGAGCAAAAAAAAAAGAAAGTTTTTGTGTATGTACTTTTAAATGCAAATGAGCTGCTGCTCCCGAGCCGCTTTCCAAAAGAGGGCAGAGCTTTAACAGGTCACACTTAATTTACTCAACAACAACAAAACTGGAGAATCTCACGCAGCCAATATGACGATTGTCAGTAACTGTGCATAAACAACCTTACATTACATCAGCCTTACATTGTTCAAACCAGAGTCGAACACTGATGGAGAGACTCAGGAAGAAGTTACAACTTTTAGAATGCAAATGGACGTTTCTGAACGGTTAGTGGACAAATTTATGTAGTTGCTGTGGAGTTGATTCAACTCATCGACTAGCATGTGCCGTCATGTTAATCTTTTGTGCAAATCCAGCGTTGAATTGACCCTCGTTTGTGAAGCATAAAATGACAGCGTAAAATGACGGCATGGTAACAACACTCAACTACAACAACTCTTCCTCTTCTCCAAACCAGCCCAACATGGCCTCACCTCCTTTGTTGCATGTTCTCGGGGGCAGGGTTTATGTAAATTTTAGTGTTAGTGATGTCACTAATCTGGGAAGAAACTTGTTGTAGTCCCTACCAGCCGTTTGCTGTAGTTCTTAAACAGAATTCTGTAAAAGAAAATATCTCCCTTTGCATTGAACTTTGAGCATTATAACTTTGCAGACGTTGTTTATGCTCAAATAGCAACATTACACACTAACTACAGTTAAAAAAGTGAAATCATAATCACCCACCCCTTTAAATAACCTGTTTTACTGGTTTACATGCAAATCAATAACACAACAAACCAAGAAAAATGCTTTTACAAGACTTTAAACATCAGGTTATTTCCCAGTGGTATTTCCAAATATCGATCTGTGTATTCTTAAGCCGTTTATGACCTTACGCCGATAAAGGAAAACAGTTTAAAACATTTACATAACATGCATAAGCAATCAACTAGCACACTCTAGAACCAGGCCCGGTACCACGAGGGGGCAAAAGGGGGCATTGCCCCCTCAGATCAGATATGTACCCCCTGATATGTGCACCCCCGAAACATGATTGATTTTAACCCTTTAACATGTGCGTTCAGTGCGTCACCGCTAAATTCAAACCTGCTTTCGTGCTGCTGGCGCTGAGCCAGAGATGGACGCGCTCAGTGGTTTTCATATTTCACAACTATTCAGTGTTTTCAACCACATAATGTTTATTTGAGGTTTCAAACAATTAAATAGACATTTAAATGAAGTACTAGGCTATATATAAAAAAAGACTTTTATAGTTTATTAACACTGATGTAGAAGCAGCAATTATCCTTTCCAATATAATTTGACAAAGTTTTTCATTCATATCAGAAACATTGCGTATGAAACAATATAGTTTGCTCTCTTCTCCCAGTCCACCAGCCACTTATATTTATGTATTTCGGGAAAAATGTACTAAGACAGTGATATTAACAAACCAAATTCAGTAAACATCACACTAATTAAGTATACTATGTACAGAAAAGCAGTTGAGAAAAGCAGTAAAACGTTTTCCTCACATACAAAACCCGTTCTAAAAACATTTAACGTTGCTTAATGTAGCCTGTAAGTGATATTAAAAGATTAAATTCTGCACAAACCAATTTTTCTGTATAGTGTGCTTTATTAGTATAGTGTTTCTAAGTTTGGTCTTTTAATGGCACTGTCTTAGTACATTAATCCATTCATTTTCTTTATGGCAGGAAAATGCTTAACGTGTAATTAAACGTGCTGCGTTCATATTCTGGGCTCATCTGCTTTTCTGTACGTAGTATGCTTTGTTAGTATGGTGTTTACTGGTTTGTTAATAACACTGTCTTAGTAAGCTTTTTCACGTTAAGCGCTTTAGAATGTCCAGTCGGGGGGGAATTTAAAATAATGCTCTAAAATAACTGTCGCCTTAAAAGAAAACTCACACTGGGGGCTCATCGATAATATAACCCCTCCGCTTGGCCCCCTCCAGAATTATGAACCAGCAAAGCCAAACAAGAAAAAAACAAAAACACATTGCTAGTGTGCAGCCACCTAGCAGCCAATCATGAAACATGAGCAGAACAAATTCATCCAGATCGTTTGTAAAACCATTTGCCTTTAACGCATTTTAAAAGCATCCAATGAATGCATAAAGAAACATTTCCCAATAAACACAGAAACTAATGAATCTAAAACCTTGATGTTGCTAAAGCATCAATTGAACTTCATGAACAAACTTGTTGCAATAAATTAAACACAGATGATTCAGACATAACAATTCTGTTTGTTTTATAAATGATGCCCAAAGTAATGCAATTATTTACTTTTATTCTGAGTAATGCATTAATGTAATGCATAATTCTCCTCTTTCATCCCTCAGTAATCCATACTAGCTCTGTCTTTGTTTACAGTCTGCATGCTCTCTTTAGCTAGACGTTTAAAAGAGACTGTTTGCCTTTCAGGTTTACACAAAAGGATCATGTTCTGTCTTATGGGCTCATTAAGAGACTCAGACCATCATATGAGCACTTTAGTGGTGTATTAAAGGTCTGGCACTCGTGGATGCTGATGGGTAATGCTTATGTGACTAATTTGAGTAATGTTTACATGTTTACAGTTTTTTTGAAATGCAACTCCCACCCTGGATGTTCAAACAGCTTCCTTGCATTTGCGTGATCTGAACAGTGGCCCTCTTCAAACACCAGACAGGAAGCGGTCTCATTAGATGACACCTTTGTGCTGCAGCTGCTGTCAGATAAGTAAAGCTTTGACTAGCTAAATTTAAAAAGGTCACTGGAGAAATGTACAGTAGCTACTGATATACATGAAATCTTTTGAAGGTGAATTGTGTTATTTTGATATTACAAAAAATAACTGATAAAACTACAAAATGACAGAATACTGCAATGAGCACTTACTACCAAGTTGCCAGGGTGTGTTTATCTGGTTTAAGTTTTAAGTTGTTTTTTTAATGTGTTGCTATTAGAGCTGCACAATTAATCGTTAAATGAATGCGATCTTGATTTAAACACACATGCGATCTCATTCCTAAATTACAACAATTCTCCTGTGTCTATTAAAATGAAATATTAAAATCTGAGTTGGCGCTGCCGCTTCACAAACAGCTATTTCAACCACACTGTATAGTTACTTCTCTTACAAATATTCAAATTATCACATAAGCACTGGGATAAAAGTTTATAATTCAGATATAAACAGTGATGCCTACAGAGAATCAATTTTTGAAAATAACTTCAAATAACAATAGCATCAAATAGCTTCAAATAACAATTTTATCGATTACATCGTTACACCACCAGGTGGCAACAAGTGACGGTTAATAAATATATATTTGTATACTTTGACTATTTAATTTTACTTAATATTAGTTTATTTATCCACTAGGGGTGTGACGAGATCTTGTGCCACGAGATCTCACGAGATTGAAATGTGACGAGATTTCTCGTCGAAGTGAAAAGCTGTCTACTGCATTTACATTATGCCTCCACTGTCGTTTTGCTTTTTATAGAATTAAAAAACATTTAATTTAGCTGGATAAAGGTCGCCGCCGCTCCCTATTCACAGAGTACACGCGACCGCGAAAGCGAGCGTAAACAAAAGCTCGTATTCAAATGCGATTTAAATACCCCGCATTTTGAAAGCTGCTTCCTGATGCATGCAGATATATCCCAATATGAAAGCTATCTCTGTGTACTTGTAACCATCTCTCAGCTCTGTATCATGATTGAAGAAAAAAAAAAAAAAAAAAAAAAAGGTCTCTATTTGCACTTTTTTAATATTGTGAGAAGACTTTGATTATGGTTGCACAGTTGCACGTATTGTTTGCACTTAATAAGACCAAGATAAAACTGTCCATTTTTATGGTAACACTTTAAAATAAGGTTAACTAACATTAGTTAACTACTTTAGTTATAAACTAAGAACAATACTTCTTCAGCATTTATTCATCTTAATGTTAAATGCATTTGTTAACATTAGTTAATGCACTGTGAACGATGACGATTTTTATTAACTAACATTAACAAAGATTAATAAATAATGTAGCAAACATATTGCTCATTGTTAGTTCGTGTTAGTTAATACATTAATGTTAACAAATGAACCTTATTGTAAAGGGTTACCATTTTTTATATTCTATATTTTTATTTCTGTGATCAGTTTGTGGAAAGGAGTTCAGTTAGGAGGTCAAACGTTGTAGAAGCTCATAAATCATGTACAGTAAGGCCTGAAGAAACTCATATTAAATCATACAGGAGAGAAGCCAGTCAGTTGAGTTTGTGGCAAAACCTTTTACAGTGCTTATTGTCTTTTACGTATGATAATTCATACTCAGAAAGTAGAACTAAAATGACATTTATTGCAAGATGATTAGTTAAAATATTTGAAATGCACCTGCAGACTATTTTTTAGTCATGTATTTCGTCATTGAGGATTTCTCGTCTCATCTTGTGAGCTACCCGTCTCGTCACACCCATTATCCACTATATTGACAAGACATGTTTGAAGGATATTGGTTTACTTCAGCTCAACTGGGACTTGAGAGTTTGTAGATGTTTAAGAGGCTGTTGTGTTGACCTTGCTTTACTGTAATATTGAAGTGTTCAGTTTTATTTTGATTTCAGAAAATAAACATGAATTCTCATCTTACAAATCAATTGTTTCTTATTTTCACAGGCATGTCTCTCAGGTGTTCAGAACTAGTGAATCTTTGAGCCTATATTCAGCATGAGTAAAATACGCAAGTACTGTTAAAATCAGATATTCTAAGACTTTTACTCAAGTTTTCACTGTAAGGTATCTGTACTTTTATGGTTTTCAGGTACTCTTTACACCTCTGGAGCTTGTGGTCTCATGTCAGACAACATTTCTAACTGAAATGCACTGCAGGTCAGGCACAGATCGGTCCGAGTAGTGCTGCATAAAGTCAAACACACATCTAGCTACATCAATGATTGTTTCCTCAAACTGTCCTACCAGCCTATTAGTCCTGCAACCAGTCAGCTGTTGGTCAGAAAATCTGATAGTTCTCCCCCAAACTCACACCATTAATTTAACGCAGATTTAACCTTAAAATTGCTTGAGTTGAACAACTGTAAAACTAAAAGAGACATAATGAGGATTTGGGGAGAAAATGAGTGATTCTTACTGCATTCCAGTGAATTATTTATGGGATATGTTCATTAAATCAGGAGAGTAGACCACAATAGTTTAGTATCGGTTGACTTGTCCATATTCACAGTGGAAAAGAAAAATAAACTAATCTGGAAGAACACAGCAGACTGAAACGAGATAGTCAAAGATATTCTCGTGATACCAATGTCACATTAAAATTTGAAGATTTACATTATTTTTCTTATAGATAAAAACAGAGCATGATGGAAAATGTATGCTTGTTCAGTAAAACTGATGAACGATTAACTGAACTGCAACCTTATTTGAAATTATTTGTTTCAGTCATTTAGAGTTGAAGTTCCCCAAACCAGAAGTGCCACCCATAATTTAAAATGCAGTAGAGTCATTCGGAAAAAGTGAATAGTCGTCCCTGCAAATTAAAATGAGATAGAGTCAAGTTTTTTTTTTTTTTTTTGGTTTAGTCTTCTCACAAAGACAGGAAATACTGAATTCACAATAGTTCTGAGTGGGCTTGGGGGAGGAGCACACTGGTGAAAAGATCCCCCTCCACAGCCCACCTTGGAATATTTTTTTTTTTTGGTGAGGGTCACAGTCCACTGCTCCTCACTGGCGTCCCGGACGGTTTCTCGGACTGTAATGCTTTTGTGCACAGACCGCTTTTCCCACACACCCCTTACCAAATACGCCCCTTCAGACCAGCGCTGGCCCCTTCTCGCCCAAACAAGAAAAAAGAAAAAAGAAAAAACCCTAAACAAACGCAGAGCTGGATCTATTTAAAGAAGCCTCCAATTCCCAATTTAGCCTCATCTAAAGAAAACAGACATGCAAGACTGGGTTCTTTAGAAGCAGTTCAGTAATATTGAAGAGCTTACTATGCAAGACCTGGTGAAAATATAACCGTGCTCTACAATAATAACCAAGGAACACAGCTGCATTACCTCGTTTCCGTGCATGTTACCAACGTATTTGAATTCCGGGATGCCCGTTCTGTGTTCTCTGGGATGTTGACCCAGTATTAAGACCCAAAGTTCTCTTCCTAGAAAGACAAAATGTAAATGTTAATCGACTGCAAACAAATGTTTCAATTAGTGAATCAGTGCATTTGCAACTGAATTAAGTGCTGTGGATCTTGTGCCGGTCACATGATTAATGTCTCACTGCTTTCTGAGTTAACCAGATACTCAAATAATGTTTTTGCACAGTTTGGGAAGGCACCTGGCAACCCAATCCCGTGTAATCTCGCGTCTAGCTCTCATTTGTCTGTCTAGGTCTCTGTCTCTTAGAGGACTACTGAATATGGAGATCTCACATTTACTGAGCAAGTTAAAGCATGCTTGCTTCAGAACAAACTAAAAAAAAAAAAAAAAATCTTGAAAATGAGCCTGAAAACAGAAAAAAATGATTACAGTTTAATATAACATTCTATTTTAATATATCTAGCTAGGAGGATCTAGCTAGCCTCTGTTTTGTTTGACAACACTTCGAACGTCAACAGGAAGTTGCTCCACCCAGAATCACTTAGAGCACCTTTAAAATGAAATGTAATTCTGTGATGGCAAAGCTGAACTTGCATCCTACAATTGAGATGTAAGATGTAAGATGTAAGTAGCTAGACATTTAAAATTTGACAACTGTTTTAGCCTATAGTGTGTGGTTAAGACAGTCACTTAAAATATAAAATATAAATATACACTACCGTTCAAAAGTTTGGGATCGGTAAGATTTTTAATGTTTTTAAAAGAAGTTTCGTCTGCTCACTAAGGCTGCATTTATTTATTTAAAATTACAGTAAAATCAGTAATATTGTGAAATATTATTACAATTTAAAATAACTGTTTTATATTTGAATATATTTGACAAATTAATTTATTCCTGTGATGCAAAGCTGAATTTTCAGCATCATTACTCCAGTCTTCAGTGTCACATGATCCTTCAGAAATCATTCTAATATGCTGATTTGCTGCTCAAGAAACA
Organism: Chanodichthys erythropterus; assembly: GCF_024489055.1. NCBI lineage: Eukaryota > Metazoa > Chordata > Actinopteri > Cypriniformes > Xenocyprididae > Chanodichthys > Chanodichthys erythropterus. The sequence continues at coordinate 20,178,969 of NC_090228.1, forward strand.
TTTATTGTGTATAGAATATTTGTGTACAATATTTTTTTTTCAGGATTTTTTGATGAATTGAAAGTTCAAAAGAACAGAGTTTATTTGAAATATAATCTGTTGTTACATTTTAAATGTCTTTACTGTCTTTTGATTTTAATGCATCCTTGCTGAAAAAAAATTAATTTCTTTAAATTCTTCTAAAAAAAAATAAAAATAAAAATTCTTACTGACCCCAAACTTTTGAACGGTAAGCTTACGTAAGCTTTGTATTTCAGATAAATGCTGTTCTTTTGAACTTTCTATTCATCAAGGAATCCTGAAAAAAAAAGTATACAACTGTTTTTAACATTTATAATAATAATAATACATGTTTTTTGAGCTGCAGATCAGCATATTAGAATGATTTCTGAAGGATTATGTGACACTGAAGACTGGAGTAATGATGCTGAAAATTCAGCTTTTCCAACACAAGAATAAATTACATTTTATATTATATTCCAATAGAAAACAGTTATTTTAAATTGTAATAATATTTCACAATATTACTGTTTTTACTGTATTTTTAATTAAATAAATGCAATCTTGGTGAGCAGACAAAACTTCTTTTAAAATTATAAAAATATTAAAAATCTGTGTGTGTGTGTGTGTGTGTGTGTGTGTATAATATATATATATATATATATATATATATATATATATATATATATATATATATATATATATATATATATATATATATATATATATATTTATTATTTTTTTTATTTTTTATTTTGGACTCAAAAAAAAACAAAAAAACTGCTGCACCCTTTGCGTATTGATACAGTTTGTCTATTGCTGGTCTGTGCTTAAAATCTGAATGGATACTTCAACTGAGAGAATATTCTGTTTATTTTCTGTATTTATTGTAACTATTCAAATTTTACCATTTCAAATGCTGCATTTGACGCCGTGTTTACTTTTCTTCACTGACAAATACAAAAATGTAAAAGACTTTAAAGCTATTACTATCCAAATTTTGTCCTCCAGACATCTTAAACTGCATAAATGGATCCACACCACCCTACAACTTTTTGTGTGTGGAACTTCCACAGCAGTCAGTAGGTCTACCTGGGAGAATGCTTTCAATTGTGCACCTTTTTACAGAGAAATGCAGATCATGGGGGCCATCCGAGACATCCCCAGGCACCAAAGGTAGGGGTACTATTGTGGCCTAACTAATCTGTGGTGCGTGTGGTCCATGTAAAGCTCTCTAAGGTGTGGACCTTGAGATACTTGAAGCCTTTCACTCGCACTATAGGGGCCTCTCTCGAAGTCCACAATAGTTTCGTTAGTCTTGTTGACACTTTGTTAGAAAAGGTGTCAGGTTCTGGTAAAGGCACCTGTTATTCACCACCAAAATGGCAGTAAATGTAGAATAACTCTAATAAATAATAATAATAATGCTGGAATAGAATGCATTCGTCAAATGCATAGTTTATGCAGTCTCATGACACTGTCAAAGAAATTTACTTTTAAGTCTAATTGTGCCAAAATCTGTGATAGGTCAAACTCTTTGAAAGCAGACTTCTTACAGTACGACAGAGCATCGCAACCTTGTACATGCTCGTACGTGCATGCTAATATTTATATACCATCAATAGAGAGCTTGTTCTGGCATTGTCAGCACTGATTTAATGACATTTTGACAGTGAGTCCTGTTCACACACAACCTCAAAACAGCGTTAAACATAACATATACAGCCAAGTCTCAATGTCATCGAAAAAGTCAGTGGTCTTCTGGTCCAATATGCTCCAATATACTGTAATAAAATCAGTTCTGCTATTAACACAGCTGGACTTTTCTTCCCAAAGCAACAAAAGAGTAGGAGTTATCTTGAATGTGTTTTTTGTGAGATTTAAATTTGACTCCTTACAATCACCATGTGATGAAATTTCACCCCATTTATTTTGTAAATGCAAGTTATAGCCTATCTTATTGTGAACAATTTAGCCATGATGTGTTTCATTTTTTTAAAACTGTTTTGACCACATAATGTTTAATGAAATTAAACCTTCCGGTGGACCTTCCGGTGAATATGACAGGACTTCAATCATTTAATCTGCTTTAACCTCACCCCTGTCATCTGTCAAGGTTAAAGACTATGTATTAGATGGTCCACAATCTCCATTTACAGAGAGATCATTAGTGTTGTGCTTCAGTGCAAAATCAGTTGCTTTTTTATTATTATGGTTTATAAATATCTCTATTTTTATCATCATCATCAAAGTTTATTATTTGCATGTATTTTAAAACCCTGCTAACTTTTAAACTTTCTGTTCAAACTTCAGTTTTCTGCGTGCACATGCCTTATATGCATTAGTTCCCTTTTGGGAATGACTGTACTGCTCAGTAACAAACCAACCAAGTCTTACATAACCAACAAAGAATCATGATGAGATATATTTTTGCCATAAAGGCCACCTCTAGAACCAAGTACATTTTTTACTTTTTCGAGAATCTGTTATACTCGGATGTAGTTACGATAAGAAAACATTTGTCACTACATCCATTTCATTTCATTCCGACTTCAACAGAGGTTACAAAGTCTCAACCGCACTATTACACAAATCATAAGAGCCACTACATGCCACTTCCTCCAATGACAAAGTTTGTTTTTTCATTTCCTACCAAAACTGAAATCCAATTACTGCTGTTTATCAAACAAGACAAAATGATGTTCAGAATTATGAATGCTTAAAGGATTTCTGTAGTGTAATCTTGATTAAGCCAACGATGTTGGCAAATGACAACTGCCATTTGTCTGGGTTGATAATCACCCTACAAGCGTTTTAGCTAATTAGGCCCAACTAATCAAGCATATGAAACATAATATTACATCAGAGATAATCATAGTCTGCCTCCACCCCTCATTCTTACCCTGGTGGGCAACTGTAACACTGATTATGCCGAGACAGGGCAGTCAACAAACAAGGACGGTCTTCCAGGCTAAGCAGCTGGTGTCCTAGATTACCTCTAGTCAGCTCGGGTTTCTTATTTCCTGGCCTTAAATAGGCAACACAGTGGGATTAGGACAAGGGGTTAGCTTGACAAGGCAAGTGCGCACAATGGCTACACCATCTCTTTGAGGTCTGAAGTGATTGAAGAAATGGGCTTTACAATCAGCCAGTAACAAGGGCTCCCAAGAGATGAAGGAGATGGGAACAACTTCATTAAGGGTTGCTTTCTTGAAGTGCGACTCCATCAGCTAAATGAAATTGTATGGTACCGCGGTGTCCTTGGATTAGCTTTGGGCACTACCTGCATTAGTAGAAAGAGATCTTTAACGGGGGAAGCAGAGGTTTACTTGAGGTTTTAATCAACTAAAGTGGGCCCAAGGGTCAGCCTTGGGGCACTCCGCTTGTCTAGAGATGAAGTAAACGAGATTTGGTCTGAAGCATACGGAGGACCACCCTTACAGAAACAGAGGTTGAGAGAATGTGTACAGCGTGATATTAGCATCTAAATCAGATGGAGAATACAGAGAGAGAAAGGAGAGAGGGAGAGAGAGTTGGCAGCGGATGTGTTCTACTCAATGATGGTTTTGTGCTAAGTCAAAAGAGCAACCTGATCCACGAACCGAATTAACTTAAAATGTCACGGACTAGCAGCACCTTCACCAAAGATAAGCCAATGTCTCCATCACTCTGTAATCCTAAAAAGCATAGCCGTGAGCTAGGCGGTCACAGTAACTCAAAAAAAATTACGTTTTTAAAAGGAAAAACAGGGTATGAATGGCAGGAAGTGGTTCTATCACTCAGTTTGGTCTTAACCCTTAATCAACATCAAACTTTTAAATTCTCATTTATAATAAAAACTGGCCATTATCATTAAACAAACAAAAACAAACATTGCTATTCCTTTCAAACTGACAACATTTTGTTTAATATTGGCTTGACTGACTGGGAGATTTTCATGGAATGAAAATATGAATTGTCATTAAAATGCATTAAGAATAAATAATTTTAAAATATATAAATATATTACAATTATATACACATTATCGTTCAAAAGTTTGGGGCCAGTAAGATTAATACTTTTGTTCTGCAAGGACAAATTTAATACACCAAAAGTGATAGTAATGACTTTTACATTTTTTTTACAAAAAGATATCAATTTCAAACAAATGCTAGATTGATAACAAGAAATGTTTTGAATTTTCTTTTTCTTTTTTACTTTAGCCTAATATTTTTATTACTAGGCTAATATTCTAAAAGTGGTAAAGCTGTATGCTTTAAACAGGGCAAGATCTCTGGTTGGGAATCACTGTCATACAGGACCAGGATGAGCAACACTAAAATAAGAAAAAGCCTTAACATTAAGCATGAAATCTTAATGAAACAGTTTGTAAAAACTACTGTCTTGTCTGTCACCCATATGCAAATCAAAGGTCAGCTTTATTTGTTATACCAATCTCTCAGCACAGGAGCTGCATTGTGCTTCTGTGCGGGCAGTATTTACCGGCTCTGTTTAACACTGTCAGATTGACCGTCTGTGGAAAAACAGCAAATCTTTAGCTGCTCTGATTTCCCTTTCAAATAACAAATGGGATGAGCAAACTATCCTTTCAAACATCCCCAGACAATACAGCCTGCTTCAAAACATTCTTTCAGTATGGCCGTATAGGAGTAGAGAAAGACCTTTGAAGCATGGCACTGAAGCTACCCAAGATCCTTTTGTTGGGGTAATAGAGTAAAACTGGCTGGTCTTTCCAAGCACCTGAGCAGAACCATGGGAAACAAGCGTTCAAGTGAGTTGTGTTATCTCACTGGATTTTGCCGCTGATATGAACCGCTTTGCTACACTTCAACTGTTTTTGTATTTGGCGCATAGAAACTACAAGACGTGAAGTTCGGTCAGAGGCCAAGATCCTTATCAGATGTTATGTCTAAGTCACTAAATTAACAAAACAGTTTCTCTGATAAGAAAGTGAGATTAAACAAATTTGAACATTATTAAAATCCAAGTAGGCTATATCACCCTAAGGTGATTCACTCTTTCGAGGACTGAAAGCATTGTGGTTTCAATATGCATGAATGCTCTTGGAATTGCAATAAAACTAGGAGGCCTTCACACACAGGGCCTGTTTACACCTGGTCATTTCATGCGCTTTCTCTGATCGGATAGCTATTCGATAATGAAAAGACCAGGTCTAAACGCCCTCCAAAACGTATTCCAGACGGATTTAAATCTGATCACTCAAACCACCTTAGGAGGTGGTCTGGGATGCATTCCAGTCAAAACTGAACAAGACTAAATGCAATGAAAACTGTCTGAGAGCAACATGATACGTAGAATGTACAAATTGCAATTTGTTTGTGCGAAACTCGATCAACTAAAACTTGTCGCCAAGGTCACTTGAAGACAAGACTCCAAGGTTAGCAAAAAAGCAAACGCTATCTTACTACCAATTCTTATGTATTTCACAAGGTGGTTAATTTGTACGACCTCACTTGTACGAATTCATACGATGTGTCTAAACCCCAGTGACGTGTAGATTTAGGGGTATTCTTACAAATTCATACGAAATTAGCAACTCGTAAAATACCTACCATTTAGCAAAAAATTTACAAATTGTTACGAGTGAGGTTGTACGAATTAGTCACCTCGTAAAATCCATACAAACTGCCGTGAGATTGGGTTGGGTAAGCAGGGAAGGAGACCAGAGGCCATTTTTTGAATAGGTGTCAATGGAGGAGAGGCTTCACTACACTGAATAAACTGCTTTTGTGGGAAAACGGCTTATTTAATGAATCAACAGCCTATCAACTAATCTTCAACATGTTTGCTCTTAAACATTGGTTTTGGACTGATCTATTTTTAGAGTTTACATTGAAAACATTGCTTTATAAGAGAAGTCACGGACAATTGACCCTTCGCCAGGAGTTTGACTGACAGGCGATCTAACCAATCATAACACTGAATATGCTATTTTGTCTAACATAGCAGTCAGGGGAGTTAGCAAATTAATAGGGGTGTAACGATACATTGATATTGATCGATGCATCGATCAAACATCTAACGATACGATGCATCGATGCCAGATTTATAATATCAATGAGGTACCTTTATTTTGACACCCTCCACAACCTAACATAACGTCCGCATTTCCGCCAAAGCGCGCATTTTCGTTTTCTCACCATACAGTCTGTCTGCGTGTCAGATTGCGAATGCGATGCAGCAACAAAGTGATTGTAGCAGCGAAAAGACAGATGCAGAAAAGTTTGTGCCTGCTGTAGGACGCAAATCATGGGTTTGGAAACATTTTGTATTTCTAAAAGCAGATGGGCAGGCAAAGAAATCCCACGTTATTTGTAAACTTTGCCAGTTCCATTTGTAATACTTGGGAAATACTACAAACTATTTCTGTTATAAATACTATTTTTAATTTATTAAAAAAAAAAAAAAACTAATTTTTTTGTTGTAAATGTCCCATTTGGGATAGAGGGTGTGTAATAAAAAAAAAAAAAAAAAGAGAGATTAATAAAAAAAGTTAATGTTATCAATTTTGGCTGTAGTTGTGAGTTAATAAAAATATAACTCATTGTATAAACCTGGCACATAATATCTAAACATCGATTAATCAATCGATATAGCCCTGAATCGTATCGAATCGTATCGTGGAATTTTTTGAGGTATCGGCAAATATTGTATTGCTGGCTGACAGAATCGATATCATATCGTATCGCGATGAACTCTCTGATTTACACCCCTACAAATTAACATGGGTGGACTTTAAAGCAGAACTAAGCAAGATTCGCGAAGCTCCCCCTACAGTTTCCTTGAGTGAATGACACTGTCATAAATACTCCAAGCGCAGCTCTGGACTACAACAACTACAACACTCGCCAGCGCAGTAGTTTTGCAAATACAGTACAAGAAAGAGGAGGTGGGTAATTTGCAAATACAGTACACTCGATGGAGGTGGGTAATTTTCGAAATTGTCTTATAAAGTCATAATATATACATTGTTTTTGAATTACCGTAAAGCATTTTGTCACTCTCGCGTGAACATGAGGCGAGATTGTTTCGGGTCGATGCAGCTCAACTTGCAATTGCTGTTTTCTGGTGTAGGTGTGCCAGAGGGGGTTAGTGCTCGCCTCAAACACACCACTACAAGTCAATTAACCATCTTAAGGACTTAGAAAACTATTTATGAAGGTAAAAAAAGTTACTTAGTTCTGCTTTAACTTGAAAAACGGTGTGTACTGACATCTTTCCACGATTGAAACAACATTCCTTCTTACGTTCATTCATGTTTATTTGATGCTATAAGTTAACTGGTGCGAAGAGATGATCGGTTCACGAAGCGCTACAGCAATCTTGCACGACACATTAAAGAGCCACAAAATGGTATTTAGTGTCGAATTTCTTTAAAAATGACAAAATTTGAGACTTTGTTTCATATCAAAAGTAACCTGCTCTGTCTTGTCTGTCGATGCGTTGTCAGTGTCCTCTTTGCTCCGCAATGTATTTTTCACTGCGTGAGAACATGATGTGTGACGAGAGATCAGCATGGCTTGTCGGACATAGCAACAGTAACTAAAGGGGGCGGGTCTTTGCGAATGGTCAATTGCGTGACAGGTAGGATTCAGTTTACAACACTTCTCATTCATTTTTAAGGTATCTGTAAACAGTGATTGACTATCACACAACTACAGGTATGAACGTCAAGGCTGTAATGTGATTGGTTATCAAGGCACATACGATCCAAACCGGTCATTGTGTTTTCTCCAATTGTAGAGCCAAAGCCATTTGAGGGCAAGCCTGCAGGGTTAGCAAATGAAAGCGTAACTCCTGCTAACGCTGTGGTATGCTTTCTCTAATGGTCGAGCCACGGACCCTTGTATCTCTCAAAAATAAGACGATCTCTGCTGTCGCCAAACAAACGTACAAGTTGCAGAATATCCGCACCACTAAAGGGGCGTCACATTAAGCCTTTTGTTCCATAGTTCCATTGACTTCCATTCATACACATGCCAATGTAATAAACAAGAAAAAAAAGCTAGCTCATTGAGAAATTGTTTAACATTTTGCGTTCCAATCCAAAGTTTGGTAAAGTCTGACTTGAGAATTACATTAAAGATGTACAATGAATACAGAAAATTTAAAGCTGCAGGTTTGCATCGCATTTATTAGTTATATGTTGAATTTATGTTTTTTTAAAAAAGCATTACAGCATCTGACGTCATATGGCTACATGCAGAATGCTCTCATTTTTTTTTTTTTTTTTTTAATAAATGTCCTCATTCAGCTTGTTTTTGGTCACATTTTCAAATATTTACTAAGGATCAAATCTTGCTTTTTTGTTTCAAAAGTGTTTTATTTGGCTATTTCACTTATTCCATGTCTTTCTTATAAGGAATATTATTTAATTAATCTGAAATATCTATTAGTGAAATTTATTTGCACAAATGTAATATATATATATATATATATATATATATATATATATATATATATATATATATATATATATATATATATATATATATATAATATATATATATATTATAAAATATATAATATATATATATAATATATATATATATATATATATATATTATAAAAAAGATGTAATCTTATATATAATGTAAAACGTGTTAATATTTTAAAATATTTTATTTATTGTAAACATTTTAATGTTTTTATTTATCTTTTTATGTTTATAATCTTATTTAATATTATCATCAATAATATGTTATTATTATTTTATCGTAATGTACCTCCTGGCTATATTTTTAAATCTAAATCTTAAACAAAAGTGTGCCAGACGTTTTGCGTGACCACAGCAAAATAAACAGACTGACATGCACAGACGATGCAAACAATGAAAAATTCCAGTGTTGAGGGACTGTATAATCAGGCTAATCAAATTAGATGACTGTTTTATGAACCAAAAAAAAAGCTAGCTCATTGAGAAGTTGTTTCCCAGTTTAATGTGTTCCAATCCAAAGTTTGGTAAAGTCTGACTTGGCACACTGTACTGCTGCTTGTAGATTCATAAAGATATTTGTTGCACAATAAGCTTTCTGATGGACAGCCAGGCAATAAGTTCAAACCTGTTGCATTCATCTGTCACCATATGCTTGCCCTCAAACTATACAACACTGTGTGCTCTTTTCTGCAGGAACACATACGGACATAGAAGAATTTAACTTACAGAAGACAAATATAGAAAAATATTGTCAAAAAAAATGCTGCACCACAGTGGTTTTACCTTCAACAGACTGGCCGATACTGTGTAGATGTGTGATCTCAGGATATGTCCTGTTGATGTCTTTCAGGTACTGCTCCATTTCCACGCTGTTATGATAGCGAAACTCCAGACCATGAATGGATGATAGCCAGGACCATAAGTACAGGCAGAGCGTGAAGACCAACATCCTTTCAGCCAACACAATAGAAAAGTGCAGGAACCTCTTCCAGAAACAAAAACAGAGATGAAAATTATGTGATGTGACTAATTATCCCAGTTACTATTGTCTGTCAAGCACATATTTTTATTGTCACTCAAAGACTTCAATAAATATAACATTCAATCAATATAATCTATCGACCAAGTAAATGCAGTAAATTCAGTACTTTATCATTTTGTCATACCATAGTACCACCACAGTAGTTTTTGTAAAGGCATATATTCATTGCATAAGGCATAGATAGTCAGACAGACAGATCAATTGACAGACATAAGGATAGATGATAGATAGATAGATAGATAGATAGATAGATAGATAGATAGATAGATAGATAGACAGACAGACAGACAGACAGACAGACAGACAGACAGACAGACAGACAGACAGACAGACAGACAGACAGACAGACAGACAGACAGACAGACAGACAGACAGATAGATAGATAGATAGATAGATAGATAGATAGATAGATAGACTGACAGACAGACAGACAGACAGATAGATAGATAGATAGATAGATAGATACTGTAACTAAAATGTCACCAGGTTGTCACCATCTATTATGCCCATAAATGCTGCCTAGGAAGCAAACTCTTACAAAAATGTACTGTGGTGGAACCATGATACAGTTATTGCATCACTGTATACATAATATTTTACATATCATAACATTTTAAAAGAATATCCTCGTATTAATATTGTACTGGGAATGTTTGATATCCATTTTGTACTTAATGTAAGTTGTTTGATACAATCCTATTCAAACGGTATGTGTAGCATAAATAGTGAACTGTCAACAAAAAAATTAACAAGTAATGCACTCCGATAAAAATGGGTTTAGAAAAGAGAGACAAACTGCAGCACTTCGTAAAGGTATTCACTGACAAAAGTTTACACGTTGTCCTTAATATTAATGACAGTAAATGAGCAGCTTTACCTCTTGTGCGTTGGTTGTTCTCCGGCACCGTTTACGACCTTCTCCTGTTTGTTTAGTTACTCTGCTGTCATTATAACATCTCAAATAATGTTAACAAAGTTCATGTGTACTCCCCCTGTTCGTGTCATTGATGAAATAAAGGTGTCCTGCTCCATACCGCAGTGAGTTCAACTGACTCCAGCCTCACTCGTGTGTTGTTCGGAGCAGCTGTAGTGACTAATGAGGGGAGGCGGAGCGCTTCTACATACACTGAATCAGTGACACTTTAACCTAACTTATTATTATTATTATTTTGTAAAACACTCAGCGATGGTGTTCAGTGAACTACTGTATTCATTTAAAATGTACATTGTACAAGTACAATTCAGCAGACGGTACAGAGACCGGAAAGATCAATTTGCATATTTCATTATTGCATGACTTCTTCACCAATCAGGATTCTTGATATATTTAAATTTGCATATTCTTCTGTTGACTGACGTTATGGCTGTCATGAATCATGTGTATGTATATATATATATATTTAAAAAAAAAAAAAAAATAAAAATATATATATATATATATATATTATATATATGTATATATATATATATATATATATATATTATATATATACACACTTAAAAAAAAAAAAAATTATATATATATATATATATATATATATATATATATAATTTTTTTTTTTTAAGTGTGTAAATATATATATATATATATATATATATTTACACACTTAAAAAAAAAAATAATAATAATAATATATATATATATATATATATATATATATATATATATATATATATATATATATATATTACTTTTATATGGACATAGCCTACATCATAGTGTTAACAACAATACCAAAGAAAAATGCACATTCATTTAACCACAATGACAAACATGTTTGCATATGCAAATGCCAAGAGAGCAACACAAAGAAAAAAGAAAAGATAATGGCTTGCAGTCATATCATTTTGTTTCATATGTGGAACTTATTCATTAACACTAATATAAAGATCTCTTGAATTTTGCTGTCAAATTGAAGGTGTAGCAGAGTCCCTCAGGGCGACTGTACACCGTTAAATGGCATACCTGTTTCTGCAAGTTCAGCTAGTTTACCCCCACATACACTGTATTATTATGCATGGTGAGTAGACTGCTAGAAATACATGTGAAATACATCTATTGTCCAAAAGATCACGTAAATCAATCACAAAGTAGTTGGAAATAAACTAAGACACGTTGCATTTCCTCATTATTCTTTATAATGATCTAAAAAGGTCATTTAGCTTGGTCCAGTTCAGGTTTGTAGGATAACAAACTTCAAAAGTCTCAAGAGCTCTCTGTAAAAAAAGGTCATTTTTCAACAAACTTAAACTTGACCTTTATGTTTGAAAGAAAAGCAGTGCTGTTTTTTTTCCAATAACACAGGGTGGCCTGCATTCCAGCATCCACAAACTTAATTACACAAGTAAACATAAACATAAGTGATGCCATCATACATGAGTCATGTCTAAGGTAGGATTACTGTTGTCTAAAAACACTCCAAAAATGGTTTATAATAGTTTACCATTTAGGTTCTGTCACATGCACAGTTTTTCAGGTAAGGTTACATTAACGAAATTCCGTAGGCAAAAAAAAAAATTTGATTATCGATTCTCAAACAGAAGTCACTTTCAAACAATTTAGCTTTGTGTGTGTCAACGCACCAAATAAAATTTTCAAATGCAAATTTTCGAGAGGATTCCTATTAAAATTAGGCTACTGGATTTTGCTTGTGAGAATTCAACGAACAGCAGTAAATGTGACTTTTCAGCGAATTTTTGCGGGCCATTTCAATCAAAATCCAGGGAATTTTGCGTGAGGGCGAACATTTCCTCATGCAGATTTCGCAAATTCCTTCAAGTTGGTCACTTAAATTGGCGTGTTGACCAACATAAATCAGGTTTGTTTGAAAGTGACTTCTGTGTGAGCAGTGCTGAATACGATCACCGATAGACTATATTCACATTGCAGGTAAATGTGGCCCAAATGTAATTTTTTTGCTCACATATGTAGCTCATTTCTGTTTTCCCCATGACAGTGTGAACAGTATCAACCACACTGAATCTGATCTCTTTAATTCCGCTTCCATACTGTATGTGGTACTAAATCTGATACAGTCAGTGTTGCTAAGTCCTTGGTTTTCCTGTGGAATTGGGTTACTTTTACACTGTTGCCACGGGTTGTTTTTTCATGTCCGCGGGTTGAATTGACCCCAAAAAACGTGATATTTAGCCCTGGAATGCAAATTTTACCAGGAAAGCCCTGCCAAAAACACGGATTTTACCCCCCTGAACACGATTTTTACAGTGGGACCCCCCCTGAAATGCGATTAGGCTAGATTTGAGGAGCAATTGGGCGGGTTTTGTTGTGAAAACCTGGCAACCCTGGATAGTTCAGAACGTCAGATGTTGTGTAATGCGACCGCAGTGTGAACAGAATCTGGAATTCATGATTTTTTTTCAACTCGAGATCAACATTCTGCGCTCATGGGAGTCTATTCAAAGATTTTACATACCCAGCGTTATCAAGATAGTTGCAAAAGGTAGTCAGTAGAAGGACATTGTTGTGTCAGAACTTGTAAGTATTACAAAGTCAGCTATATAATACAAGCAAAACTCTGCTCTCATTTGTCACATCGTCTTTATTTTATTGCCTTGCGCATAATTTCCGCTGCGTCATCACTTCCTTTAATGGCCTCCATGTTTGCTTCCGTATGACAGGCTAAGCATGACTGTGTGTGTTGCCAAGTCCATGATTTTCCCACAGAATTGGGTTACTTTTTCACTATTGCTGAAAAACGATATAGATGCTCCACCACCAGTTATTTTAATTTGTGTCGGGTGTGCAAATGACAACATGAAAAATCAAAAGGGATTTCATACCTTTATAATGAAATAGCAATCGCGAGATGAATCCAGTCCGTGGCACTTGGGTAAAATGTCCATGAGTGTTCATTGGAAAACCAAAAACAGTACTTTTTGTCCACAAAAGCTTTAAATCCATGAAATGTTGATATATTATCCATTGTTGGCATACCTATTGTCATTGTAGTAAATCTCAAGAACAAAATTTTTAACCAAAAAACGTATCTACATGGACGCACATCTGTCAATTCACCTGTCACTCAAGTGACCACGCCCTTAATTATGCAGAACTTTAAGGCTTAATATAATTTAAATGGATGAGTTATAAAAAAATTCACCCCCCTCAGAGTTGTCATGAAGGGCAAAATTAGCTGTATAGACCAAAACCACAATTTGATCCAGGCAGTAAACATGTTTTTTTTTCTTCCTGTAAAGTTGGGCATTTTAACATGGGACTCAATGAGATTCTGCTCTCTTTTGGAGCCTGTCCCTAGTGGCCAGTCGATGAATCACAGTTTAAGTCTGTATTGGTTTCAAGAGAAACTGGGGGAGGTTGCCGCTTGGTAAAAACCTGGCAACCCTGTTTGTATCGTTCTTTTACGCATTCAGGTCAGTTCCGAACCATGACCTGTTCACACTGGAAATCTGATATTGGCCACATTTACAGTGTTAAAGGATAAGTCCACTTTTAAATAAACTTTTCCTGATAATTTACATACCCCCATGTCATCCAAGATGTCCATGTCTTTCTTTCTTCAGTTGAAACGAAATCAAAGTTTTTGATGAAAACATTCCAGGATTTTTCTCCTTATAGTAGACTTCAATGGGCACCAAACAGTTGAAGGTCATAATTAGTTTCACTGCAGCTTCAAATTGTTCTACACGATCCCAGATGAGAAATAAGGGTCTTATCTAGTGAAACATCGCTCATCTGTTAAGTTTTAACCAGAAATGCTCATCTTGAACTAGCTCTCTTCTTCTTCTTCTCTATTTGAATTCCAGCAGTGTAGACACTGCTAAGCATATTACGTGTAGAACAATTTGAAGCTGCAGTGAAAATAATTATGACCTAATAATGATTAACTCATGAGTTTAACTGTAGGTTAAGGTGCATTTCAGCTGATTATTAAGTAACTTGTTTGCCTGCACCATCTTAAAACACTGTAAAGAGGAAATCTATCCCCATTCAAGCCCATAATTCCAGTCTCAATGTAAATCACATAATATCTCTTGCACATCAGTCATGACAGCTGCAATCTAGTCTCATATTGTGCTTCATGTATGAAACCTTGAGAGAGTGTGTTCATGCATGCGGACATCTGTGCTTAGACGTCTGAGGGGTTTTCACTGGTATGTGTCTGTACACATCCACATCTGATGAGAGGTTTCTAGGTATGTGTGTATTTACTGTACAACTACCAAGTGTGTGAGTAAAAAAAAAAAAAAAAAAAAGTCAAATAAAAAATAAAACAAAATTGTCTTTTAGATCAATAGTACCTAAGAACTATCATATTTGTAAAAGACCTTGAAGAAAATTTGTGAAAAAGTCACATTTTTGTTTGAAAAGAGAAAGAAAAAAAAAAAGAAGCTAAATCTATTTTGATCTAGTTGAGAGACCAGTTAGACCAGCTTAAACCAGTTCAGATCAACAAACCACCTTAGGCTGACTGAAGCGGTTTCTTTCAGCTGGGTTTTTCTCTTTATTCAGCCCGTGGTCGACTCATTTTTAGGTCAGTCTTTATAAACAGTGGGTCACATTAACAAATTTGACAGCATAAATCAACAGATCAAGCCTCAAGTCCACGCTGACAGGACGCCCATAAATTATGTCATTCTAAACACTCAACAACAAATAGTTTCCAGTGACCTGAAGGCTCCTCTAGTCATCTCCTCTTTGTTTGTTCCAGGAAAAAACGTTGACACACATACAGTATAATTTCAACACAAGGCAACTCGATGTTTCGGTTCTTACGCCAGAGTGAAATTCGATTTTCTGGCTTTAGAGGTGGCTATAGATTGTTTTCATACTAAATGAGATGCACAGCTGGAGAATTAATTCAAACATTTCCCACATCTATGTTTGGCTGAGACAAACTTGGAACTGAAAACAACGAGATAATAAACATCAACCAATCTTATTTTCAAAGCAGTATTTGCTCAGGTTGCCTGCTGTTTTCAACACAATGTAGTGTTTTGGAAATAATTTATAAATAATTATAAATTAATAATTAATAAATGATTAATAAATGAATCATTTATCCGTAAGTGTATCTGGGGAATTGAACTCATGAAGGGTTAGGCTATAGTTCTACCTTTTGAGCATTTTAAAAGCTTTTATCTTAAACGTGAAAGGTTTTTAATGAATGACCAAAAGGTCATCAGGGCCTGCCTATTAATGTCTTTTCTGACATTTATTAAATGACAAAATTAACCTAAGAGTCAATAGTCATTTACAATGAAGATTAAACATTTATACTGCGCATCATTTTTTTATCATGCACCTACTGCTTCATGAATTGTTAAGTTTGAAAGTGATCTCTTGTATTGTATTGCACAATGTGTTCAAGCAGAGGGAGACATCTGGTGGTTGTAACAAGTATGTACTGTACATCCAAATATTTTACAGTACCTAGAATTGAAACAATTCATTAAACAATTGGAGATGTCAGAACACAATGACATATTTCATACTGTCACACACACACAAACAAAACAGCTGCCACATTATTATTTTTTTAAAATCACCCCATGTTGTTTTATTAGAGAAGGGGAAATCTGATAATCAAGTTGCATTTAGTAGTTTAACAAAGAAATAATATTCAGTACAACAATCTGAACTGGAATACTCGGCCAAAGTGTACTAAACCAGTACTGAAATGACAGGCCTGGAAGAAGGAAACAACTGGGGCTAGAGCAGAGAATAAATTAGTTTGCTTGTCCATGAATAAGACTGAATAATTTTTTTTTTTTTTTTTTTTGCAGTGGTATGATAGCAGATGGCATCAGAAAGGGATACATTAGCAGTGTGTGTTGCGTGGAGTGTTCTGAAAGCTGTTTGGTCCGGTCATTATGGTATATTATGAAATAATCAATCTGCTACATATTCAGTAGCAAATATACTGGTGTGTGAAAATTTTGTCATTAATTACTCATCCTCATGTCGATCCAAACCTGTAAGACATTCAGTCATCTTTGGAACAAATTAAGATATTTTTGATGGAATCCGTGAGCCTTCTGGCCTTCAAAAGAATGCAACACAATAACCACTTTCAAGGCCCAGAATGGTAGTAAAGACATCTGTAAAATAGTCCACGTGACTACAGTGGTTCAAACTTAATGTTATGAAGAGACGAGAATATTTTTTTGTGCACAAATCAAACAAAAATAACTTTATTCAACAATTTATTCTCTTTCACGTCAGTCTCCTATGCTAATCACGTAGTAAACACAGTGCAGCGCTTCCGGGTTCTACATCAGAACGGCGACTCAGTATTGGCCGACGCTGTTCATTGTATTGGCAGCATGCTGACGCAGAAGCGGCCAATAAAGTGTCAGCTTTCTGAAGTAGAACCTGGACGCACTGTACAACGTAAACAGCGCAGGAGAATGACAGGGAGGAGAAGAAATTGTTGAATGAAGTCATTATTTGTGTTTTGTTTTTACGCACAAAAAAGTATTCTCGTTGCTTCATAAAATTAAGGTTGAACCACTGTAGTCACATGGACTATTTTAACTCTGTCTTTACTACCTTTCTGGGCCTTAAAAGTGGTAATTGTGTTACAGTCAGAGGCCAGAAGGCTAACGCATTTCATCAAAAATATCTTAAGATGAACAAAGGTCTTACAGCAGGGATGGACAACTCCGGTCCTGGAGGGCCAGTGTCCTGCAGAGTTTATCTCCATCCCTGATAAAAACTCACTTGCCTATAACTTTCTGCTAATCCTAAAGACCTTGATTAGCTGGTTCAGGTGTGTTTGATTAGGGTTGGAGCTAAACTCTGCTGGACACTGGCCCTTCAGGACCGGAGTTGTCCATCCCTGTCTTACAGGTTTGGAACGACATGAACGTGAGTAACTAATGACAGAATTTTCATTTTTGGGTGAACTAACCCTTTAAAATGAATGTGTCAAATGAGTTGGTAGTGTTGCCATGCCATATAATCAAGTAGGCTGAAGAAGAAAAAAAAAAAATTCACTCAAAAACAGGTTAATGGGTTAGGAGCTTAATCTAGTTTCCTAAATAAGATTAGGAAATGGTATATACTGAAAAAATGATCAATAGATCTGTAGAGATCTGTGAGTTGATTGTTTTTATAATGTGTAAAACCTGTGCTTTTTGTGAAATTTGAATTTGATAATCTTGCTGCTATAAAAAAGGTCCATTATTAGAAGAGTTCCACTGAGTAACAGCACAGGTACAACCAACTTAACACTGCAGCTGCATGCTATAACAAACTAGCAGCCATATTATTGAATTCAAACAGAGTTTTCAGTAACAAATTGCATAACTTGCATTGGGCATCACATACATTTATTGGATGAATTTGGGTAAATTGGGCCACTTTGAGTGCCAAAAGTGGCCCAATTTACTTTATTTCACCCTTTGTTACAGAGTTATCTGCTAGTGACAATATACAATGTCCAAATCCAGGGAAGCTTTCATCATTTTAACAAACTCTAGTATCAATCAGTTTGATCAGTTATTTTATGTTTTAACCTTGAACTGAAAATATAAGATCTACTTTGCTGGTCAGTGCCTAACAGATTTTGAGAATGCACATACCCCCTAAACTTCCCTTTCAACTTAAAATTAAATATCTGCATTTTTATATATAACCTCAAAAACAAGCCTTACAAACAAGGTTTTTACTTTCATATGAACACTGTAGTGATACATTGAAATATTCTGTCCAACAGCAACTATTTTCACTATTTTAGTTGTTCATAATTATACATACTGTATCTAACCTACACAAATCTTTGTTCTTAAAAAATATATTCACAATCAAGGAATAAAGTATCCTCTAAAGTATGTTTATGTCTGAAATGCATTAAAAAAATAGATGATAATAGATCAGTAACTGAGTTTGTCCATAAACCTCCATTTAAATATCTCAGTGTACTAATTACACAAACAACAAAAACCTCTCTTTGCACATTTAAGCTCTGTTATATAACTCACATCGGCAGTTAATGATTATTTTACGGACAAAAACAAAAGCATAATTCTTCAATCAGTCTTTGATCAGTACAAATGCCTGAAACTGGCGATCCTTGTTTGGTAAGACTTGCCAGACAAACAAACGAACAAACAAATAAACAAAACAGAATGCAAAAACATTAAACCAACACAAAACTGCTTGCTAGCCATCACTCGTACAGTGTATCCCTCTATTTCGGTCTCTGTCTGTCCCTCTCAGAGCAGCATGGACTCCTGCATTGCAAAGGCCTCCTGCGCCTGCCTGTAGTGTGCTCCTCCGAACAGTGGGTGGGGGAGCTGTTGCCTGCCGGAGTGCTCTTGGTAGGGTCCTCTGAAATGGTGCACAGCGTCCGAAATATTTGCAGGTGCAAAGTTAAACTCCTGAACGGGGTGAACGGGAGACAGCTGAGCTTTCTGGAAGCTGGGAGATCGTGGTAGTCCCACAGGAGATCGCGGAGGCCCTGCCTCCATGTCCCCATACCAGCCCTCTCTTCGTCTGTGTCCCTCATAACGTAGTTCTGTGGGCGGGTAAGCAGGAGACCCCACCAATCTGGTGGGCTGCCTCATGTAATACCCACCCTCGCTAACACTGTCTACCTGGGATGAAAGCTCAGCCGGAGCAACCCTGAGAGGGGGCATGTTTGGCGGTGGCCGTCGGTAGGTTAAGTAGCTGTTGTTCATCAAAGTTTTCTCTGGCGAAGGGTTAGATGAGCCACGTCCCGTAGTTGCGTAAATTTGCTCAGCGTACGGCTGGCTGTAGAGCCTATCCTCTGGCCGAGAATCCGAAACGTAGGGAGTGTAGACAGGCGTAATGCCAGGTGGATAGTGCAGAGGTGCACGAGGTTCCGGTTTGGATTGCATCATGCTCTGTTTGGACACTCTAAATGGAGAAACACTGGTTCCACCACTAGGAGGACGGGTGGGACTGCCTTGTCTCAAAGAAGGTCCGACGTATGGTCGGGATGGGGGGCGAGAAGGTGGTTTCTCCAGCTCTATAATCTCCATAACCTCTCCATCTGGTCCTGGGACATTGTCGTATTGCGAGGCATTTGAAGCGCGGTTGGAGCCTGGAGCAAATGCGCGTGAACGGGGGCGGCGCTGTGCCCCGGTGGCCTCCTCTGGAGTTGGGGAGCTGGGCGAGGGTGGAACACCCATAGTTAGACTCGACTGGCTTTCCCGAAGTGCTGCAGCCTTGACTGCTTCCAGTTTGCCTTCGGAAGGCTTGACCCAACGAGGCTTGTCCCTGCGCATGCTGGATCTAGCATTGGAGTTGTGATTTGTCTGGTTCTGGGTCAACGCCTTCCCACCAGCTGTTGCACTGTTGTTGGGCATGTGGGTTGGGATCCTCTCCTTTTGAGGGTCTACACCCCGTCTATCCCTTTCTGGATGAGGCACCTTGTCCAGTGAGCTGGATGGCCGACTCTCTTGGTACCTCTCTGGTGTTCCATCAGTGATGGGACCAGACTCTGCTCGTTTACTGATGCTTGCGGCAGGGCTCGGACCACGATGGGGTAGACCCTCACCCGTCTGTCCGACCGGCTGCCCGTTAGCCACATGATTGGTTGCTGCTGCCGCCAATCCTGGAGGCTCGGGGGGGAGCTGACCTAATGGTTTCTTAGGAAACTCATCCTCCTTACCTGCACGGGTGATAACAGATCAGCCAATCAGAGCCAACATCAACAAAGAAATGTCAGGTATTAAAGACCCCAAGAAATCGAAACAGATCAAAATATTGACGTCGACTCTTGCACCCAGGGGCATTTACAAATTTATGAACAAAAAAATGCTCTGTAGAATGAAAATGTCAGCTGGAAAGCAAACTGCATTTCATGGAGTCTTTAAACCATGACAATATAAACACACACTGAAGTGCAACAGTCATGCAGCTGAATGTCTTTTTAGAAGAACCAAACTGCCAAATAAAGCAAGAGTTACAGTTAGCACTTCATTCAAATAAAAATAAACCACAAACATCCATGGCTGGTGTCAAATCAAAGCTCAGTTTGGGAACACTGAGGATTCAAGAAGCTAAAAAAATACAAATAAAAATATTAAAACAACACTTACAGTTCAAGCCTGACTGTGAACATAAAAACCATGTGGAGAAAGGATGTGTTAGGTACGTTTTGGAACACACAGCATGTGCACGATATTCAAGTTCGCAGTGAAGGAAACTGAAGAAAACGTCAAGGGAATGATGAACGTTTACACACAAATACTGATGGTTGGGGCGGTTCTTGGTGTGCGTTGAGAAGTGGCCGTGAGGAACAGAAACGTCAAATACAGACAAACCTGTGAACACCTCCAAAGGTGCTAGTTTATCATACTTTGGTTCCAAAATTAAGATTTGCCAAGCACCAAATGCAGGTTACATTGCCTGGAAAATCCAGCTTCACCACTGTACCAGTGTATGAGTCTGGTCGGCCATTGAATCAATTCGATTTCTAGGGCGGAGCAAATCCGAGCAAACGGGAAGTGGAGTAAACCAATCAGAGAAGGGCGGATATGACGTTAGCAAAGCGACGAGAGTCAACAGCGAAAAGTAAATAATTAATGTGTTTTTGGTCATTTAAAACTGAATTCACGGCTGAATAGAACAAACTCTCGGGTCTCCTGTGCGCAATATTTGTTGATATTGAAGGGACTTTCGCTGCACTAGAGTGACGCTGTTTGCGTCACTGAAATAAACGAATCTGATTGCATGGTACGGTTTGGAGTTGACTTGAGGCGCGACGGAGGGCGGACTGACCAGACTGATATATCTTGTAGAAGATATATCATTCTGGACTTGCCAGGCAACAGGTTACAGGCCAAATTACTTTCTTGTTTAAATCAAGAATGGTTGTGTATTCTTTGCTAATGTTCCCATTAAGTTATGAACACATTATTTCTGAATATTGGGGATGTTCCCTCTTAGCTGGGAGACTTGACTCAGAATTGATTCTAATAGTTTGTTGTCAGCACATTGCTAAGGTAATGATGAAATAATCTATCTGTTGCAATGCATTCTGGGACTTTTCCATGAAAGACATGTGCCTTAGAATTTAGCCAAAATTTGGTATCTTAGAAGGCAGCATGACACCGATGCCTACCTTTTGAAACAGTCTTTGTGTTGGAAGTGCAACTATGATGAGGTAGGTAGCTCATATATATACATATATTAATTTGTTTGCCGGTGTGGCAAAAAGTTAATTTTGGACCCTTTTCATCTACTGAGCAGAATCATCTTTCATCGGACAATAATAATAATAATAATAATAATAATAATAATAAAATATATATAACTCCCTCTATGTATGACATAAAAATAAATAAAAACTTTTTATCCGTTTTTTATATGTTTAAGGTAACCATATTCCTTATAACTGTCCTTTTACATGTTTCTAGTATATAGTACGCCACAAAAAAAAATCTGACATTCCCATAACAAAGGTTTTGATTAAACGAACCCCCCAAAAATGTTTTGTTGAAGAACCCAGGTTTTGTGTGAGACAGAGAAACAAACGAGGGGAGAGGGACGTGTGTGTATAGGGGTAGACGAACGAATGGTTGGTTGATTGACAGATAAAGTAGTCAGTGCGTTTTTGCCCACCGGTTGGTTTTGTAGGAGGGTTGGCGCCCTCCTTTCCCAGACCCACTAGTGTAAGCAGAGGCTATGTTTGAAGCGAAAGGGAGAGAATGCAGATTAGACAAACAGTACATAGTAGCAGTGGATGAGTGTGTGTGTGTGTGTGTGTGTGTGTGTGTGTGTGTGTGTGTGTGTGTGTGTGTGTGTGTGTGTGTGTGTGTGTGTGTGTGCGTGTGTGTGTGTGCAAGAGATAAAGGAAAAGATAAAGTAGATAAGAGTCAGAGATAGATTACCAGAAGACAGTGTGTGCAACAGGATGTTTCCCTCTATGGGTGGTGACACACAGCCATACATTTTATGATTTGCCATAATTTCAGCGTGTGTGTTTAAAGTACCTGGAGGTGGCAGATCCAATTTAGATCGTCTGAGCTCAGACATGGAGTTTTGAAGCTGCTCTATCACAAAGTCATCCTCAAAAAAGAAATCCTTTGACAGAGTCACCTGCAGAAACTTCACCAGATCCTCCATGGACAACTTCAAGAGGGTCTCTAACATGCAGACACACACACGGCAGAGATAAGACAAGTAGTTACAACTAGAATGTGACATGTTCAAATTCTAAGAAGAATCACATTCAATTACTATACAGTCTATTATGATTAAGTCCTTTCAGGGTTTATTTTGCACACTGTCCCTTGCATAGATCATTTTATTTTATTTATGAATATTTGAATCATTGTTAGTTTTTATGATGGTTTTTGGGGGGATTTTTCAGGATTAGCTAACACCTGGAAGCAATTTTGAAGTTACAGACACACGAATTCACAACACACACAGTCATTACTTTTGTGTAGTTTGAGGATGGTGTAGGACATCGCAGTCAAAACTCGCTCTCCTTCCAAAATATAAATGTCCCATATTCTCAGCGTAAGTGTAAACGGAGTCTATTCAAAACACACATAAATGGACTCAAATCAGTGAGGTTTCACAAATAATAGTACGACAGTAAACAATAATATGCTCTGATTTGATGAAATAATGTTTTAAGTGTCCATACCCGATCCAAGAAACACTGAAAGAACCATTTCATAGTGTACAGGCTGGTGAACACCTCTTGGTTATCCTGTAGAGGGCAGCAAAATTACAGTTATTGTTAAGTGAATGGCAAAAAAAGATGGATAAAAACATTTTATGCATGCACTCACAAGCTACACACTAGTGTATTACACACTGCACAGTGTATACTTCTTTAAATAGTATGGGGAAAAGTACACAATGTGTAACCATTACCATTTCAAAAAGTAGTAAGTTACACATTTATGTTTTTTTTTGTGTGTGTGTGTGTGTGTGTGGCTTTTTTCAAAAATCCTACTTTGTAAAAAAAATAAAAGTAAAACATAATTAAAAGGGAAAAAATGCTATCAGTCAGTGCAATCCAGTATTACACACAGTGTGTGATCTTTGGTTGTATATGGCACCATTTGTATTCCTCAAATGTAGGTCATCCAGGTACATGCATCTCATGAATATAGAAGATTCACATATTGTGCACAGTGTATGTACTGCAAAAATAGTGCAAGTACTATGGTTGTATATTGTTACAGTATAGGGCCATATGTTCACACACACTTTAAAGAGTGAAGCTTATCCTTCTCGTTTATCCTCTTTCTAATCCTCCCACATCAAAGGCTGACTTTCACACACAAATAATTGATTCATTCATCCCTCTATCTATCTCTTTACTAATTAATATTGCCTTTTATTAATTACTCTGCCCTTTAATGAATCCCCGTTGGCATTTCTTTGTGAATTCTCTGTTACATGAGCACTCAGGGTTGGCCAGCTGCTCGGGTTTACTTCAGAAAAGGTACCAATACACAGACAAATAGAGAACACAATATAGGCCAAAAATAAGACTGCATATGAAGCTTTTCAGCCATTGTGAAAAGTTAATATAGGACACAAAGCATTAATCAGTGAAGTGGCTCAAACTGTCACATTTTGAATGTAGTACATGTTTTGGAGGTGTTTTTTCTATGTCTTACTAGATGTTGTTTGAGCTTAGGCATCATCTTCTGCAGGATACGGTCATGATGCTCCTGGAAGCGCATGAGTTTAGGGAACCCTGGTACAAAGAAACCTAGAAAAACAACATTTTTTAAATTTGGTACAGAAATTGTACTTGAAGTGCATGTTTAGAATATACAGTACTGAATGAATAAATAAACATGAAATGAGCGTTGTTGCTTTGTGGTTTTTGATTCAGGACACTGATTTTACATTGGACATCCAGTGGTGACTCAACACAGTACCAAAATGTAATCATAGGGGAAAAAAAGTAAAAACAAAAATGTATTAATATTACTATGAATTACATAAGCCTAAATGTATTATTATTATTATTATTAACTAATTCAATTATTTATTTTAGATATTTATGTGATTTATAATATATATTTATCATAGATATTTATGTATTTTTTAGTTTATAAATATACAGATAACACTTAAGCAAAACATGGTCAGGTCAAAGTTTAATTATATAATATAATATAATATATAATATAATATAATATATAATATATATATATATAATATATAATATATATATATATATATAAAAAACTCTGAGATCTTGTCATATTTTATTACCATTTTTTAAACTACAGTGGTATAAACTGTATTAATGAATGAAATGTTCAAGGTGTCAGAATGAATTTTGGTTTGACTATATATATTATATATTATATTATCAGTTCTTTGAAAAAATACATGAATAACAATTAAAATCAATAATAATAATAATAATAATTATTATTATTATTATTATTTTTATTATTATCGTTTGTTTATTTATTTAGTTAGTTTAGATTTGTTTCAGATATTTAATTTTATAATTGCTGGCTGTTTGGATTATCTTGAATTTCAAAATAAACAAAAATTAAAATAAATAAATAACATTATTATTATTTATCATTTATTTTAGATATGTATTTATTTAAAATTGCTGGCTGTTTGGATTATCTTTCATTCTCTCTTCCATTACAAACATATTTTGCCATCTTACATATGCACTATTGTTATGATGATGATTATGATTATTATGATTATTATCAATGCTACTCAACACCAGTTGAGTACCTCTGTTTTAGAGTCGGTAAAAGTGTGTGCATGTACCGTGCATGGCATGTCTCTGTCCAGAGAGCAGCTTAACCAGTGCCCAGAAAGCATCTTCCTCATTCATATAGATGAGTAACAGAGCAGTGATCTGACTCATGCCCTGACAATAGCCCACCTCCTACACACACACACACCCCATAAGAGAGAGAATCCATAGTGTGCGGCTTCTTTCCACACATAAATCAAGAGCAAACACATGATTGCCTAGACAGCAATTTTATATATTTAATATATTAATATAGGGACATAAACTGAAATCAACATAGCTATTTTTAAAAAGGGGGTATTTTTTGAGTATTATTTGACTCACCGTGTTATAAATGGAGTATGCTGTAAGCACATGAAACAGATCCTGCTGTCTGAAATACAACACACAAAACAATCATGTAAACATCCTGCATTCTGCTTTTCAATTTTATACCATGGATCATTTAGTTTTAGCACATTTTTGCATGGCCTGTTCTTTTCCTCTCTCATTGTCTCATTTCCTATCCGTTTTTCTGTCTTGTGGATGTCTAAGGCCACACTGTGAAAATGATCTGACCCTTTCAAATCTCCACAGGTAAATGTCACATCAGTCAATATGAGTGCTTTAGCCCTGTCACAATTCAATACACCAATAACTCGAAGAGAAACGGTGGGGTGTGGGCGTCTCTCTCTCTCGCTCTATTGCGCTCTCAACTTTTCCATTTCACATGCTGGTTAAATGTAGCAGTTTTATGGCCATGAGAAATGGAAGCACCTCCGAGAAGAAATAAAAAATATATTTTACACAGGCAGATTAAAGCCCTACATAAAAAAAAAAAAAAAAGTCTCCATCAGCAAAGCACTTCAGTACGAAAGCCTGCTAAAACACTACAATGTATGCAACATTTGCAATAAAATGGTTGGATACTTGAATTAATTATTCAGAATGTAAATTAAATGAAATTTGGAAGTTTGGATACTTGATTGCAAAACAAAACTAAAACAAAACAAAATGTTTGGCAACTTGAATAACAAAAAGGACAGGAAAAACAAAACAGAATAAACAAAACAAAGCAAAACAAAGCATAGCATAGCATAGCAAAGCAAAGCAAAACAAAGCAAAACAAAGCAAAGCGAAAAAAACAAAAAAAAACAAAAAAAACAAAGCAAAGCAGTCTATGTTCAGACTGTCAGGCCAAATACAATTTTTGTACATGTCCGATAGGAATATGATCATATTTAACAAGTGTGAACAGAAAAAAATAAACTAAAATAATAAAATAAATAAATAAATCACATGAAATACTATTTTTACAAATCTATTTTTAGCTACATTCATATGTTATTTGAAATCGCATTTCTGGAAATCTGTTTCAGTCTGACCACTGTGGATTTCGTGTGGTTTATGCCATTTTCTCATGCCACGTAAAACGTAAACATGTCAGACGTTGTTATATGGAACATGTTATCATCTTGAGCTTTATGCGCCAAAGGGCCTGGGAGCCTCAGTGGTTGGCTTGTAGAGGGGCCTAAGTACCCGATAGTGGGCCAAGGGGACTAGATTGCCTATTGGTCAGCTTATACAGTGGTCAGCTTTTGCAGGCCTGGAGGAATTAGCAGTCAGTTCAAGCTATATTCACAGTAAGGCCAAGGGGCCCTAGTGGTCAGCTGGCACTACATGAATTGAGGGCCCGTCGTAGCATGAAACACTAAAACTTCCTGTGTGTTTGTGTGTATATTTCTGTTGATGTGTGTTTGGATGCTCACTTGACATCATAACGGTGCATGAACATGATGTGATCTCTATATGTACGATTCACATCCAGATCAATCTGACGGACATCTGGAGACAAACCCCTTGCTCTGATCTTCAGTTTCTGGAGAAAGAAAGAGACAGGGCGTTGAGTTCATAATAAATATTAACTAGCAGTGAATTATAGTCAGCACTCTGCAGAGACCACAGCATGATTTTTGCCACACACACAAACAGCTCCAGTTAAAGGAGAATACAGCCTGCAAATCATGTTTTCTGTCCGCTTGGATGCTGCAGGGCTTTAGTAAAGCTGCAATTGTCCAGTTGGGGTGATGTTTCCCTCTGCGGTGTGTGTGTCAAACCACATAAGAGTTACACTGAAAACCTCAGGGGCTTGCTATTTTAGAAAGTCATATTTAAGTAAAGAGTTTGTGATTGTCTCTCTCTTACACACACACACACACACACACACACACACACACACACACACACACACACACACACACACACACACACACACACACACACACACACACACACACACTTCTGTGGAACAACCTAGCTCTGAAGAAAGCCATGACTATGCTGGAATGGAGAAACTGTGTTCACCTCATAGAAGTCTTTCTTCTCCTCTTTGATTTTGGGGACGTCGAGCAGAAGACACCAAACCTGACCTCTGAGCTGCAGTGGAATTCCTTTATAGATTCTCCTCACCAGCTACACACACACAGACACACACATGGACAAAACATGATCAAAATTTAAGAAACCTCAACCGTGCAAGTTTACACTTTGTTGACATTTTCTAAATAAATAAATACATTTTAGTTTCAAGGTAAAAAGTTACCCTTTAGAAGTTTGAGGTCAGTAAGATTTTTAAGTTTTTGAAATAAGTCTTTTATGGTCATCAAGGCTACATTTATTTGATAAAAAACAAACAAACAAAAAACAGTAAAAATAGCAATATCAATATTAGTAACATTTAACATAACATTTTCTATTTGAATATTTAAAAAAAAAAATGGTAAAAATGTGTACGTTATTTAATGTACATTAAAGCTAAATTTTTAAGCTTTATTACTCCAGTCTTCAGTGTCACATGATCCTTCAGAAATCATTCTAATACAATAATATTGTGTTTAAAAAACATTTCTTATTATTGTTAAAAAAACAGTTGTGCTGCTTTTTTGTGGAAACATTTGATACAGTGATAATTTTTTTTTAAAGATTGTTTTTTTTTCATGCATACAAAGTTAGAACTGCATTTATTTAAAATAGAAATCCACATGACAAGTAACATCGGCATATCACAAAAAAAAGAAAGAAAAAAAAAAAGATAGTAAAAATATGACATTTTTAAATGACCTTGACACATGACCTTGAGGGTCTACAAGGGTCCTATCTATAATTCTATGAAAAAGTTGAAAAAAAAAAAACTGCTTAACTGCTTTAATAAATAATAATAAAATGCTTTAATAAATAATAATGAAATGACACCAAGCTACTTAATAAAGTTCAATGCTTTTTCTCAATTACGTCATGACAGATGTACCACCCGTTTTTAAGTTTATACCCCACCCAAAATATCACAATTAATTTGATTTATAAAAGTTAAAAACATGTTCATCAAGTCACTGCAAACATGAATTTCATTGTTAATATATTTTAATCTTATTTAAGGAAAAGTGTCATGTCATTGACTCTCTGCAATCTGGAATATAGACAACACTATCAGAGACAGATGATTTTGTTGTCTTGGTTAGAAGTAGACCCAGACGGAATTTGCAGACTTTCCACATTTTCTGTGCTGATTTTGGGAGAATTTTAGGTAGGAATGGATTTAATTATGGTGAAATATATTAAATTGAACTAGGAGTTTTAGCAGAAAGCATTCTAAAAATATGAAAAATGTTGGAAAAAAAACAAACAAACAAGGGGAAGGGTATATAATATATAAAACTAATCGATGTGGACACAGATACTGCTGGCCTGGTTATCAGGACACCCTCAATAACCATAATCCCGATGTCTAAACACATTCAATACCAGTGTAATAGAACACATCTGTGTGTCTGTCTCTCACAGGTAATTGTGCAGTCAGTAAAGATTAAACTCCCATCAGAGGGCAGATTAAAAGCTCAAAAGCAAAACGCTGAAACCACAAAAGCTAATGGCTGGCGTGAATCGTCTCTCAGCGACAATTAAACCCACCCGCTGGAAAAGAGAGAAAGAGAGAGAGAGAGCGATGTACGACTGTGGTGGGGTTGAGAGGTGAAAGAGAGGAATGAACACTCTTCAGTTTCCTGCACTCATCTGTCCACATTACTGCCGCTAAGTGATTTCCTGAACGTCTCTTCCGCCCTTAGGGCCCATCCATGTGTGTGTGTGTGTGTGTGTGTGTGTGTGATGGCTTCTGAGTAGTTCACGTACAATAATGGTAACGATGATATTAATAATCTTCAGGAGGCTCTTGAGGAACTGATTATTGACAGACAGCAGTAGGCACATATCTCAAAGCCACAAACCAAATGAGTGTGTGTGTTTCCGCCTCTAATCTCGGCGAAATGAGCGATTAAGACTGTTTGTTTATTTGAATAAAATGAGACATTACAAATCAGCAGGTGTCTACGTGTGTTTGCTTATGTGTTTAAGTGTGTTTGTTGATGTGGGATTGGCTTTGTAATTGCAGATTAAGTCAATGACTCCATCTGTTCTACACAAAAAAAAAAAACACTTTGAACAAGTTATCTTTAGAGTGAGGAAATCAGAATCATAACAAACATGCAGATCGATACGATATAGCAGGGTTTCCTAACGTAGATTGATTAAAAACTAATAATTACATATACAAATGAAAAACTGAAATAAATAAATGCAAAAATGTTAAAATAAACAATCAAAACACTTATTAAAGTCAAATGACCATTAACTGACATCAGAAAATTGTGAACATGCAAGCTAGCTTGCCAAAGCATAAGATCCCACCATCCCTTCAGAGTGCTCTCCAAAGCCACGCCTCTTCCAAAACACACTAAGAAATGGAGTGCATACAAAATAGATCGGGTGACATCATGGGTGTATCATTCCAGACAAGTCCCACCTGGTTCACATCCTGTTTGATCTTCAGCCATCTATATTCTGGCCAACATGCACATCACCAAATCATTTCACCAAATTATTTTTGCTTGTTTTAAGGAAAAAAATTCTTAATTTTGATTATTTTTTTCTGAAAACAAGAAAATAATTTTTACTTGTCTAGAAAATGTTTTTTAGATATTTGGACTGGTAACAAGACAAAAAAGTCTAAGTAAGAAAAGCTTTTTTTTTTTTTTTTTACAGTGTACACCACATTTACTGCAGCAGTTGTGCTGCTATGACTGTGAACCACCAGAGCCACATCCATGAGATCGTTCAAATTTAGATTAATTTCATGTCATAGATCACTTTCAAATGAGTGCAGAATACTATCTGAATCTGCCATGTCTGTTATTCTGAGACAACCTCTATAAAAATTCCAGAACAAGATGTCAAAAGTCCATCCGCAATTCAGCATCCTTAATGTCGGCTTTATACTGACCGAGTTTGGAGGCAATCGGATGAATCACACAGTTATGGGTTCAAACAACCCATAATAGCCAACTTCCTGTTGAGCGGAGCAAATGGTATGCAGTACGGACGTTGTTCAGCCCGATAAGATCTCTATGTGTACTGAGTTTCATACACATATTTGCTAGTATGTAACCATGATTTCACATTGCCTTCAAGGGGGCGCCATAGAGCCCCCCTGCCACACCTATGTACCAGCTTTGGCCCGGCCCTAATGCTGGGGATTCTGACCTGCGTTGAAATTTCTAGTAGCCCCTCACTGCAGAGCACACAATATCCAGTGGGCGGAGATGGGTAGGTTAAGGGATATGTAAAGTGGGAGGAGTTGGATCCAGATCCAACCCTGCCCCCTGGATCTCGTGTTCTGCAGTGACGACCATCTCAAATTTTCAAGAGTTTTTGAGCATGTTAAAAGCCCCAAAAACCCTGATGAAAAAAAAATTAAAAAATAAAAAATCATAAGAAAAATCATAAGAATTATCCTAAAGAAATCAATAGGGCATTTGTCACAAAAATCACAAAAATTTAAATGTAATAAGTGGGACAAAAATATTACTAAAATGTTAAAACAAATTTAAATAAGTACATGGACTGTCTGCAAATTTTGAATGGACATGGTATGTGTCAAATACTTATAATATAAGAAAATGCATATAATAAAAACAGCTGATATGACAAATGAAATGCACAGCAATAATCTCACACATATAATTGTGATGTGCTATTCCTCTTAACACAGAAAGTATGCTGAAATCTTCTACACATTAAAGGGATAGTTCACCCAAAAATGAAAATTTGATGTTTATCTGCTTACCCCCAGGGCATCCAAGATGTAGAGGACTTTTTTTCTTCAGTCGAATGCAAATTATGATTTTTAACTGCAACCGCTGCCGTCTGTCAGTCAAATAATAGGAGTGATTGGGAACTTGAACAATAAAAGTCGAAAAAACTTCCATAGACAAATCCAAATTAAACCCTGCGGCTCGTGACGGCACATTGATGTCCTAAGACACGAAATGATCGGTTTGTGCGAGAAACCGAACAGTATTTATATAATGTTTTACCTCTAATACACCACTATGTCCAACTTCGTTCAGCTTCCGGTTAGTGAGGTCTGATCGCGCTCTGACAACGGAAGTGATGTCTTGCGCTCATTGAAGTATATGGGCGAGACATCACTTCCGTCATCACAACGCGTTTTTTGACCTCACTAACAGGAAGCTGAACGAAGTTGGACATAGTGGTGTATTAGAGGTAAAAATTATATAAATAATGTTCAGTTTCTCGCACAAAACCGATCGTTTCGTCTCTTAGGACATTAATGTGTCGTCACGAGCCGCAGGTTTTATTTTGATTTGTCTAAGCAAGTTTTATTTACTGTTATAGTTGAAGTTCCCATCTACTGCTATTATTTGACTGACAGACGGCAGCGGTTGCAGTTAAAAATCATAATTTGTGTTCGACTGAAGAATAAAAAGTCATCTACATCTTGGATGCACTGGGGTTAAGCAGATAAACATCAAATTTTCATTTTTGGGTGAACTATCCCTTTAATGTTATAGTTACACAAATTGTCAAATGTGTTATTTTTGAATTCTACAACACATGTATGTAATAAAAATATAACAAACACACATGTAGTTTATAGAAAATTTATTAAACCTGCTACAATTGCACAAAAATAGTCAACATTCAAAATATAGTAATTTTAACATTAACAATGTTGTGTGAGTGAAAAGTTTCTGAAGAATTAACAATTAATAAAGTTTGTACTTTGGCTGTGGTGTTTGACAGCATCTTAAACATTAAAGGTGCCCTAGATTGTAAAATTGAATTTACCTTTGCATAGTTGAATAATAAGAGTTCTGTGCACCACTGAAAAACAGGCGAATCTCAACATAACATCGACTGTGACGCAAGTTGGGATCATTAATATGTACGCCCCCGACATTTGCATATGCCAGCTCATGTTCAAAGCATTAGACAAGCCAGTATTAACGTCTGGATCTGTGCACAGCTGAATCATCAGACTAGGTAAGCAAGCAAGGACAACAGCGAAAAATGGCAGATGGAGCAATAATAACTGACATGATCCATGAGATCATGATCACATTTAGTGATATTTGTAAATTGTCTTTCTAAATGTTTCGTTAGCATGTTGCTAATGTACTGTTATATGTGGTTAAAGTTACCATCATTTATTACTGTATTCACAGAGACAAGACTGTCGTTATTTTCATTTTTAAACATTTGCAGTCTGTATAATTCATAAACAACTTCATTCTTTAGCTTTAGCCCTGTTAGTGTGCAGCATTATCAAACTCATTCAGAATCAAATGTAAACATCCAAATACATGTCATACTTAAATGATCTGATATGCTGCATCATGAACAGTTTGTAAAGATCCATTTTGAGAATTATATTACCTGTGTGAACTTATTGAGCTTGGGGGCGGGGAGCACAAGTGTACACACACTAAATCGGTGCATTTATTTTAATTTTAATTTCACCCCAAAAAAGGCAGTTAAAACATGGTATAATAAATAATCCATGGGGTATTTTGAGCTGAAACTTCACAGG
Source organism: Chanodichthys erythropterus (assembly GCF_024489055.1). Classification (NCBI taxonomy): domain Eukaryota; kingdom Metazoa; phylum Chordata; class Actinopteri; order Cypriniformes; family Xenocyprididae; genus Chanodichthys; species Chanodichthys erythropterus. The sequence goes on from NC_090228.1 coordinate 20,212,108, forward strand.
CACATTCTGGGGACACCTTAGACTTTTATTAAATCTTGTGAAATAGGGTTCTAGGGCACCTTTAATACTTTTATTTACGTATTTTTTTGAGTGCAGAAAATACAAGTGATGGTGAGGATCTGTGAGATGAAGTCTCTCGCGTGTCTGCTTGTCACCGTCAATAACTGCTACAAGTGCTTCAGGGGCATCTTAAAAGCTGCAAGAGTGCAAATAAAGACATTTGTTTTTTATACACAACTAATATAGCACACTAATATTAGCTAGAAAACCAAAAAAACCTTAAGCAACAGAGATAATGTTAAATTCTTAGGGCATTTTACAAAATACGTTGCGATCGTGAGCTCAGTTAGTTTTCAATGAGAGAGAGATAAACGTGCCATTGATTATTTAGAAGAGATTCTACTCACAATAAAGTGAACAAAAGAAACCATAAAGCTTATCAAAATGAGTTCCCACCACCGAAATCGTGTAGCATTGGTGCGGCTCAAACCGCCATTCATGAGGAAGTTTTTTGGCGAACACGTATATGTGTAAAATGCCCCTCGACTACGGTCTACAAATTATGCCAAAAGACATTTAAAATGCCTTTAATGCCAAATACAGACATTTTTCTTACCTCCAAGGAAGGAAGATATCCACCGATGATAAAAAGTTGAAGCGGGAGGAAACTTGCTTGTGAGATGAATAACGGCTCACAAAGTGACGCAAGCAGCAATGCGGTTGGATGATAATTGACACATTGTATGGACACGCTATGTTGATTTTTTTTCTTTTCCATTTTTAACACAGGAATGCTTAGTTTTGTTGAGTTCTTAATGCATTGTGTTGTGCTGCTAATGCTTGTTTGGTGTAGACACAGTGTGACAGTCTAATCAAACTAATTGGACTAATAATATTAAGTAATGATTAGCTCTAAACAGAGTAATAAACTGCACAACTGTCACGCTCCACCTCAGGCAGTATGAGGATTTCTAATTTCACACCAGACACTGTTAGTGGACAGAAATACAATTTAACACACTAGGAGCTGCCTGAAGAGGTCCAAACAATATAGATAGAACAGACAGATTTTGTGCAGCTGAAGCGGGACAGTGGATTTCTTAGGGGACTGGTCCAATGTCGCCCAATACACAGGACAGAGACAGCCAAAGGGAACTCTAGCCATTCACACACACAAGATGAAAGACTGAGACTTTCTCAAAGTCCTTCAGAGAGATATGGTCTGTTTATGAAAGACACGCACCTTGTCACTATTCTTGTATTTCTCCCAGCTTTTCAACATTTTCAGCCATTTTGTCGTTCTCTCCACTTCCAGATGTTTTTGCTAAACAGATAAAATGCAAACATGTATTACAATAAATAAATAAAAAAATAAATAAAAGACAAACAATACCTTAATGTTTAATCTAAGACAACACTAAGAGGACTTCAATGAAAATGGATTTCAGTGAGATCTAAAAAGTAGTACTAATATAACAGCATTATTAAAATTTAGGAGGCCAAAATACACCAGAGACATCTCAAATGTTTTCTCTACTTTTTCTTCTACAAGAACATAATGGCCTTGGAGGAAACAATGTTACTCTGTTTCTCCAATTTAGAGCTCATTATCGCTTTATAAACCTGACACTTTAAGTGCTTTTTGCATGATAAATGTGTGATAAAGAAATCAAATTTTGAATCTGAATCACTTGTTGGAATAATTTTTACATTTACTTTTAACCAAAGTAGGGATTTTTAGTGGATGTATGAAGTCCATTCCCCTCTAATTCACAAAGGAGCTCTAGCTTTCTTTAAAATAAATGGCACTTGATTTAATATTTTGTTTCTGTCAGGACCACTATCGTCAAATATGATTGATAATTGCACAGAGTTTATATTGGCAGTATAGTTCTGTTCTGGGCAAGAACTCCCTGCACATCCATGCAGCCTAGCATGGATAAAGGCAGGGAGAGCAGCAATAGCCCCCCTTAGGGTAAACAGAACAGAACAAAACATATGCAGATATCATTAATGTTGATAATTTAACATGTACACATATTTCAAGAATTAGTCTGATTCAGGGGAATCATAAGGCCAATCTTGACTGAAGAGAGGAGGAGCTGGGGATGGAGGAGGGTAGGTAGCTCCTGAGACATGCAATAGCTGCTTATAATACAGAGAAGCTTATATATTACATTTTTATAGGCAGACGTAAGTCACCTGGGAGTCAGCTGATGCGAGCTTGACCGACATGACCTGCCAGAACTGATGCTAACGCTTGATTTTCTAATCGAACGACATTCCTATTAGGGGTTCAACGGTACATGTATTCGTCCCGAACCATCACGGTTCAGTGCATACAGTCAGAAGACAAATACAGTCAGTCACAGGTGATCCTCACTCCAATCCAGAAGGGGGCATGCGTGGTAATGCAACACTGTTTGCTAACTGGTACAACAGGAAAAAGCGCTCGATAATAATATCTCATGTAGTATTACATTTACCTCAGGCAAGTCATTTAGTGTCCACAGCATGTTAGTTCACTAGAGAAATGAACTCTAGAGGGGAGCATTTCACTAAATATATTAGCTTATATATTCATTATATTTACTTTATCTGTTATTAATGTCTTAATTATTTCATGTTTAAATAAATTTGTCATGAAAACAAGTTATAACAGTAATTGCATAAATGATTATATTTTAATAATGAATTGGAGTAAAAACAAAAAATTGAAAAATAATTTTATAATTAGATTTAGTTAATGCAAAACCTGTCTTATGTGCAATTTACATGTTTTTTTGGTTGTTTTTGTTTCGTTTTTTCGGGGGGGGGGGGGGGGGTATCTGAGTGTTAATTATTAAATAGAGATAGATTTTTTTTATCCTTAAGAAAGTTAATTATAATTGAATAATTTAAAGAAAGAAGCACAATTTGTTCAATACATCACTGTTTAATAAAAAATAAGATAAAATAAGCAATTTTATGTTAAGTTGTCTCCCACTACTGTACCGAACCGTGACTTTAATACCGAGGTATGTCGAAACTGTCATGTTTGTGTACCATCACACCCCTAGTTCCTATATGTTATATGTTACATATTCTGCAGCACTACACAGGAAATACAGTGATTTTTGAGTTATTATAGTGGGTATTTATTTTTAACTGATCAATTACTAAAAGGTCATCGGGAGTTGATATGGAAAATTATAACTTATAAACTTATAATTTATAATTTTATAATATATAAACTTGATTCATGTGGAATCTAATTTATATGAGAAGGGGAATCATACTTGCATCCAAATGGCAATTAATCTTCACAAAACACAACCCAAACCATGCAGAATTCAGTCAAATTTACTGCATGTTGACACTTTTTTTTATTTGTTCCATTACTTTGTTTCTTAATAAAAGCCTATGCATTGCACACAATTGTGTTGATAAATAGGTTTTTAGTGCCTTTAGAAGTATTTTCCTCATCCTACCGATCTTAGTTATAGTTTTCACAGATGCAGAATGAATATATCAGGTTGGCTTTAAACTTATGTTTAACAGTTTTGGAGCCACAGATACAAACAGAGCACTGGACTCACCTTTTCTTCCACTATGTCATACATTGGAAGCTCATCCTCACTGTGAAAGACAAAAAACACCTTATTATAAAAGAGAAGTTCACACAGTTGGACTAAGCTCATTTTTCCTGATGAAACAAATCAAGTGTTTTAGTCAGACTACACTGTACTCTCAGATAGCCACTTTTCACATAACATGTTGGCCGCACAGGGACAGAAAACGCATCCATAAATCATAAACTGGTTTATGCTGCTGACGTCAAATCTTGGTTCCTAGCATGTATTACTGAAAAAGGAATTACTTTGTTCCACAGGAAGTGTACTCACTGGATAAATAAACATCACTATTTGGTAACGATGCCCCCATGACCCCCACCCCTGAAACTGTTCAAAGTGCAATATCTTAGTCAGCTACACAAACAGGAAATGACTGTTTCCATGGCAGCCATTTTGGATATGATCTGGGATGCTCATGAGGAAACCTGAGGAAGTTGTGACATGACATTATGGCTCTGTACCAAACCCTAGAGAGCCTCCTTTCTGTCTACATAGGCAGCAAACAGGGAGCCCTGCGGCCAAAATAATTTACTTAGAGAGTTCTAACCTGTCACAAATTTGTAAGGTTAGTGAAAACAGAATCAGAATCAGTGTAATTATTGACTTGTTAATATGTTTTTTTAAACAAACACTGAGAGCTTTAGAACAACTAAATAAAGCAAAAATAAAGTAAAACATAGCAAAAACAACACAAAACTTAAAGCAAACCATAAAAAACAGCAGAACAAAAGTGTAAGATACAAAGCAAACAGAGTGAAGAAACACAAAAGCAATCAAAAGCCAACAACAACAACAAAAGCAACAAAACTTAAAATACAGAACAAACAGAAAATAAAACAAAAGAACTTGAAACAAACAAACCAAAATAACAAAAAGAAAACCAAAACAAAATTATAAGAAACACTGGCATGTATTGCTGAGCCAGGTCTATCTCTCAGTCTGCTTTTACTTCCTTGTACTTTTCCAGTTTTTTTTCCACCCCTGCAATTATAGAGTCCTGATCTGCCAGACACATGTGGCACCCTATAAATATCGCATAGTGCACTGCTGTTTAAGGGGCCTGGGTAAGCCACAAACCTCCCTGCCAGGGTGAGAAGAAAGGAGAAACACGAAGACAGGAGAGGCCAAAGGAGCAGACAAACATAAAGATAAGAGGGCTTCAGTGAGCGCTTTGACTCTGCTGGGTTTCTCCTGTACCTGCATCTCCTCACTCATGTGTAAGATCTCACAGAACAGAATAATGCACATTTCTTACTGCAAGAATCCGAAGCGGTCCACCGCTTTATACAGATCAAAATTGGCCTCCTCCCACGGCTCCACCTCCGCACTTTCTTTACCCTGAAAGCACAAATAACACAAAGCAGTGAGTACACATCAGTTGAGACATAGTTTTAGTGTGTATGTGTGTGCGTGCGGAGTTGCTGAAGGCTTGAGATCTCAAAGAGTTTGGCTCTACTGATCTGTGAATTTGCTGTTCATACATATTTAAGGCAGGTAATGAGGGGTGGGCAGAATGTGGACAGGTTCAGCACGCCACAACTAAGCAATACAAAGAGCAGAAATAAAGAGAGAGGCACCTGGGGCAGAAACAGATCATCCTTGGGTAAGAACAGTGTGTTTACAAAAGGAGAGAGACAACTGGTCTGTGTTCTGACCACACATACACACTACATTTTTCTTTTAACTTTGTAAACTTTCTTAAAGTAAATCTGTGCAGTTAATTCAGGGCCGCTTAACATAGAGACTTAATTTACATTTTTTTTTCTTTTTTTTTTTGTAAATATTTTCAGTCTTTGGGGAGCAGGAAATAAAAAAATCCTGTAGAGGAGCTGGTATAAATTGATTACCGAACACTTTGAGCGAGGATGGAAATCTCTTTTGCTCCACTACACTCTCAGTTCCAGTTTTATAGAGCAATTTTCATCCGCCTTAAAAAAAAAAAACAAAAAAAAAGAACGAATTGACCTGCAGATTCAGAGCATTCTTGCCAATCATAAGCTGATAATTATTTTGATATCATAACAGATAACCGACAAATGGTCAATATTAAAATTGTAATAAAACACACACACACACATATATATATATATATATATATATATATATATATATATATATATATATATATATATATATTAGTGCTGAGCAACGATTAAATATTTTAATCGCGATTAATCGCATGATTTTTCTAAATCGGAGCATGCGCAAAATTCAATAATGAAATCAAAAGTAGTGTATTGCGTAATTTTATTCTTTCAAAGTACTGCTGTATGAACAAAAGTGCAATAGAGAATACGAACCGACGTCACACCTCGTTGCATGCCGGGGCGGCGCCGCCATTTTGACAGGGTCGCCCTCTATTACTCGTACTGAAATTAATACGGATTCTTGCTTACCTTTAGTTTTGTTTCTCCCATTAAGTGGAACGTTAACATTTTTAATGGTATCGTTTGCATGGAATAGAAGCTATTTTATCGCATCGCATGATCATTTTATTTATTTTTTCACTGAAGTTTTGTAGAATTTCGTTTACAGTGTTGATCTGTTTACCGTGTCGCGCGCTGGGCGCTCACTGCTGCTTCAGCCATCGTATGAATATCATCGTATGAATATCCAAATAAATCTATGTAATTAACACACTGAGAAAAGTTGATTCATTTATTTGTTGGAAACGTTTAAATGATGCTTATATGAGCATATTGAGTAGGCCTACTTGTCATTGTAATTCCCCTTTTCCATGATCACAGATGAGGAGAATCAGAGATTATGGGTCAAATTCAGCGGACAGACGGACACGAACACACTGTATTTTTATATTTATTTTAACAAATGATAACCACACTAAGCTACCTTTATAAAACCGTTATGAAGAAAATTTATAAAATGGTTACATTTTAAGTGATACTGAAAGTTTATATTTTGGTGTCATCCGTTTTTCTGCATGTGCTTTATTTGTAAATAGAATTTGGTCTCTTTAATATCAGTCTAAGTGCATTAAGCGTTTTCTTGAGATGACATGAGAGGAAACCGTTTAAGATATAAACGTGCTGCATTCATATTTTGGGCTCATTTGCGTATCTCCACACAGTATGCTTTAATAAACATGTACAGAATTGTTGGTCACATTAAGCGTTTGTTAAGCATTTGAATGTCCCCGTCAAGTTCTGCTAATTCACGAGTGCAGTGAGAGTCAGACTCGCAAAGGTAATGTTAATTATTAAACCAAACGAAATCAAAACGTTCAAAAACACTTAGCAATGTGATTCTTTTATTGAGTGATAAGCAGTGGGTACCTTTTTCCATTTTTCTGTCCGCACCAGATATTTTCTTTTTTGCGCTGTAGCTCTCTAGGCACACAACAAATGCTTTCATTGGTTGAGACGCGTGATGACGCTCATCCCAAGCAGCCAGTAGCCTACTGATAAACATCCCACCCCTCCTGTGACCCATGGTTTGTGTTGTATTCGGTTGTAGTCTATCTATGTGTATTCAAACGCAGTGAGCAATGGACTTTCAAAATAAAAAGTACATTAACGCGCGATAAACTAATTGTCGGCGTTAATTAATTAATGCGTTAACGCGATAAAAAATATATATATATATATATATATATATATATATATATATATATATATATATAAATAAATAAAGGACACTTATGGTTATGCCGAATGACGATGTTTTCAAACAATGCTAACAGGCTGATATCTAGCTAGCTAGTTAGCTTGATAGCTAGCTAGCAAAATGACAATCAAACATTTTATATTTAGTATAAGTTTTTAAAATATTACAACATTTTCCATGTTTTATAGCGGTTGTACCGAATGACCTGATGTTTCGGGACATGCGTATGAGTGAAAACATGAATTTTTCAAATAGTTAAAAGAGAGTTAGTTACTTTGCTTCATGATCATGTGGTCCTTTGCAGGTGACTGAATGATGTCATATCCTGTCAGGTGATACTGACCGCATGACTTGATCCAAAATGGTCCCTTTATATTGGTTACTCCGAATGACATCAATGAAATTATTTTTTCCATACATTCTTTATCATACAAAGCAACGACTACACATAATTTTAATACCATTTTGCACTATGTTGATATATGATGTTTAAAAAAAAAGAAATTTAATTATATATATATATATATATATATATATATATTAATTAAATTAACTTAAATATTTTCAATTCTTGGTGTGTGCACTATGCAGTTTGACTAATGCAAAAAGGAAGGTTAAGCATGTTATTCAAGCAACTTATATCAACTTATATCAGCAACTTATATCAACTGTCTATATATGGCAATTTGCAATTTGTGAACTTGGTCATTTTGGCAAGAAAATGGATGCAAATTTAAATGTGAAGCAAATGTGAAGTTCTTAATAGATCTGGGAGGCCTGGAGAATGAGAATAGAATGGGAGGAAGCAATCGGCAGGATTGAGAACAAGAGTGGGAGCAATAAAAAATTGAAAATCAGAGACAAAATACGATCTGGTACAGAAAGAAGCCATATCAAGGGCACACACACTCGTTTGTCACTGTCTCACCCTTTCATGTGTGTCACAGGCATAAATCTACAGTGGGATATGATAATCTGATAGCATGTCACATTGACACGCATGGCTATGGAAAATATTTCAGCCTGCGACACACGCCAAGGGCGCACATCCCTCCTCCACTGTTTTCTCTCATTTCTTTCCGCATCTATTCATCCCTCTAGACCTGCTACTCAAGAGAATGACCTCACAAGAACAATATTACAAGTTTACATTTGTAATTTATGATATATGACTTAACATTTGACATTTAAACAATGAGTGACCATTAAATGACATCACTACCTGGCTCAGTGGCATTCACACTTCCCTTCTGTTACTTCCTTCTGAAATGTGACAACACTCAAAACTAGAGCCTAAACAATGAGTTCCGTAATATGCATAATATAGAGTCTGCTGCAGATGGCTCTAAAGATTTTGCTTTGGATGAGATGAATTTAGGACACATCTTCTCAGAGAGCGATTTATTAAGGAAACCCTCTTAAGGAATTTGGGCTCTTAATTAATCCCCTTTAACACATCACTGTAAGGATGAATCAGTAGCTATGTTTCCATAGTAAATTTGAAATATCGCACAAAACATTTGCGAATAAAGCACTGTTTCAATCCAGTGAGTCGAAGAGAACAAAATTGTCACTTACTTAAAAATTGGCACTAAATATCACTAAGGAAGATGGAAGTTGCTGCAGTACAAACCAATGTATATAATATTTTCCGTATATAATAAACTTGCGCCTCAGAGCGCACAGACGAACCATAAAAAACATATTATCTTGCATTCAGATGCCTGGTGTTTGGGAATTATACCGAACCACTTTTAACGACAGACCTTGCTTGGGTATTACATTATGACCAAAACAGCATTTCAGATGCTGTGCAATGAGATCGGTCGGCTGGTTGGTCCAGTTATGCCATTCCATTACAAAGTCACATGACTTTTTTGAAGCGCATCGAGAAATTTATTCAGTAAAAGTGTTTCCAGCGTGGTTTATGTGCACATTTTTGTATCGCAAACTCAGTTGAGTGCATACGTTTTTTATGCACTTTTTTTTTTTTTTTTTTTTTAATTTATGAGCATCTTGGCATTTCCATCCAGCATTTTTTTAATGCAATATCCCAAAATGCACATAAAAATCGGTGGATGGAAAAATAGCTAGTGAGTTGAACTCAATGAATCAGTGTGTGAACATCCTTCAGGCCGTTTTTATTAACTAGATCAGCAAATTTATAAAACAAAAAATCAGATTTATGGGAACCCTTTCTTCACAAATCAGACATCACAACTTCATGAAAGTTTACGAGAGATCTAGGGCAGATGTGAAGATTTTCATTGAATAACAACTTACATTTCAGTCTATTTCTCCATGTTGTATGGCTTCTGAAAAAATATAGTACATGAATCATTTGTGCACTACTTTTATGATGTTTTGGTCCTTCTGGAGCCAGTCCACTTTTAAAAACGAAACAAAAACGAAACGAAACGAAACAAAACAAAACAAAACAAAACAAAACAAAACAAAAAACAAAACGGGTTGCAAGAATTCAGAGGGTAAAAATGTTTAAACTAACATTTCAAAGGGTAAAAAATAATAAAAATGTAACAGAGTATACGTGTTTTGCTCTCTAGGTTGAGAGGAGAATCCCAGTGTAAGGGAGCTTATCACAATCCAATTAACAGACACGTTACGGATTTACAGCTCCCTAATGAGAGCTCAGATTACACTCAATTTAAACTATCAATTTACAAACTGGCCATGCTTGAGAGATTTCATGAGAAAAATAATGAGACCTTACACAAGCTTTCAGTGAAAACATACATTACTCATAGAAAGGTGACAGGTGAAGTCATAATTTTCTTAATATTTATTACCACCTAATATTCTTAATATTTATTAGCACATACTCATTATTGCATTAAGATCTCATTTCACTTTTAAAGCCACTTCCTTCCATGTAAGTCACTGTACTTCACTAATATGATTGCATCTTCTGGAAGATACAATGTCAGATGTGAACTTAGGATAAAAGTTAGCCTCCCAACATAAGTGATATACATAGCAGCTGGTGAACAGGTGTTTCACATCATGCCTGTTAAATATTTTTGTACTTCTAGAGCGCTCTTTTGACCAATCAGCATCCGAGACCAGAATCTAGATCTATTTCATAATTGTTTACACAAAGAGAATTCTCTGTGACATTCTAAATCAGGAAAGTAACAAACATGTTTGCTTAAAGTTTCTAACATCAGACAGACAAGTGTCACAGATGAGAATACAGAGAATCTTCCAGATCAAACTGTGATGTGCCGTGTGCGGGTTGTGAACTATGATGTAAGGAGGTATCTGGTTGGATCAGAGTATGTGTTTTTCTTGGAAATGTATTGGAGGGTATTTGGATGGTGAGTGAATGACAGCTGTTTTCTCTCACCTTGTCATATTTGGCGAGTATCTCAGCTCGCTCCTGTTCCAACTTCACTGCGGCATCCTGCTCTGAATTAGACGCTGGATAGAGAAACAGAAAAATAAACTATTTAGCTGCAATTTTCACTGTCCAGTATGTGAATCATCTCACTAATAAGCCTGGTTTACAGAAATTAAAAGAAGAGATGTTGGACCTCTTGGCCACACACACACACACACACACAAACACACACACACACACACACACACAAACACACAAACACACAAACACACAAACACACAAACACACACACACACACACACACACACACACACACACACACACACACACACACACACACACACACACACACACACACACACACACACACACACACACACACACACACACACACACATTCTCTCTTTTCTATCAGCTAGAGCATAGCAACAAGTGGCTGCTCAAATAGGTCTGAGCCAGTATGTGGCTCTCAAGGGCAAAATGCGTCATTCACAGTTAAAGCAAACAACATGGCTCTGCTTTTATAGCAAGGTTCCGGATTCAATGCAAGCTCTATGGACAGAACATTTGTATTATGCACAGAAAACAAACGTAGATATGTCCCTCAGTTAGTAAAACCATGCAAAATCAGGCTGAGTTTAAACAAATTTAATTCAATGCTGTCTGTCAGAAATTCTACTGTTTCACTGCTTTAGAAAACTTGAAAAGAAAAATGCAAAAAAAGGTGCAAAGAAGTGGAAAGAGGAAGAAAATAATGATTTAAAATGCTTCCCATAAAGATAAGAGATCAAGTGTGAGACATAATTGAGGATTATTTGAGAGTCCAGTGGGGGGAAAAAAAGGACATCATCGGATTTTGTTCATTAAATTGACAGATCGTAAGTCTTTTTACTTTGTGTGAGAAGTAAAATAATAAAAAAGGTAATAAAAAAAAAAGACAAGAATATGCAACCCAGCATTTGTTAAGGTTAAAAGAGCTTTTGCCACGTACATTCAAAGTCACATTAAAAAAATAACGATGTTACAATATTTACTGACGGATAAAAACCTAGTCCAAAGTGAAGGATACTCATTATTTGCAGTGCAATCTCTGTGCAAAAATGTGTTTACAGAAACATGAATAAAAATAGCAAGCCACAGGATCTAAATATTATATGTTAATGTGATTTTAGTATAATAAGCCAGTCTGTGCAAAGATCCAATCTTTCAACTCCTGTCATGACCATGCAAACCCTGTAAACCTACTGTAGCCCTGTAACCTTTTTTTTTTTTTTGTATACTAAAAGGGTATTTGATATAATTATCTGCAAAGAACTGTCAAATAACCATATGACTTTTTCTCTACTGCAGAACACAATTAACTTTGATATTTTTTTTTCTTCATAAAAATGAAAGTCAACGGCCACCGAAGCTGCTTTTTTGCCAACATTCTTCAAAATATATTTATTGTAATGCACAGAATAAGCCCTATATGTTTGGAACAACATGAGGTTGGGTAAAAGATGCCAGAAATGTCATTTTTGGGTAAACTATCCCTTGAATAACCCACATTAATATGGAAAAAAATATAAATGATTTTTTTTTTTTTCAAAAACACATGCATCACATTTACAAACTGAGGGACAAGTTCAAATGATTTTCTCTCTTTTTGACAGCATGTTACAGAAGCTGATGACAGAGCTTAACTTGTATCGAACCTATGGACTTTAACACAAAAGCAGCACAGAATGAGAACCAGAGTAAGATAAGAGAATAGTGTGTGTTTGAGGGCAATAAAGCACTCTTCTGGATCCCAGCCTGGACTTTGATGTTGTCTATAAAGTGTGTAGACGCACAATCAAATGGAAACATTCTCCCATGAAGAGTTCTGCTGTGGGGCTGTTGATATAGGACTGGGTTTTCAGTGTATTCAATGTATCCTGCTGCTGGTGAACAAACGTCTATTTTTTCACATGCAGCCAGCCAATGAAATTACAGCCAATCACATGGAGTGGCCAATCATTTCCTCTCCAGGAATTAGGTTAATGCTGCCACTTCCTGTTTGGCTTGGTTCCCTTTCTGAGTGTATTTTGCAGGCAACACTTACTTACACAGGCTTCCACCAGCTTTCAGCCTTTGGGTCAAAGCCAGAGAGATTCTAAGTGTGGAATGAATAGGCTTTTAAAGCCAATGGAATTTTTATGGAAGGGTGGTTTGTTTGTGTGTGAGTGTGAGTGTGTGAGTGTGTGAGTGTGTGAGTGTGTGAGTGTGTGTGTGTGTGTGTGTGTGTGTGTGTGTGTGTGTGTGTGTGTGTGTGTGTGTGTGTGTGTGTGTGCATTTAACTGATGCAAATAGAGTAAAAAAAGAAGAACATGGAGCAGATGAGATGTGATGAGACAAAAAGAGATAACACGAGACAAGAAGATTAGATTAGACAACAAGTTAATGTTAGAATAGATGAAGAGACTAGATGAGAAGAGGTGAGAATACACAAGGCAAGATGAGACAAGACATTATAAGAAGAGAAAGACAAAATAAGAGGAGATGAGATTACGTAAGAGAGATGAAAAAAAAATATGAGAAAAGAAGAATCTATTGAGGAGATAGAATGTGAGATGACGAGATGAGATGAGAGAAGGAGAGAGTATTTAAAATGATAGAAAAGATGTATGTGAGAAGAGACATGATTGAGGGAAAAGATGAGACAAGTATGTGAGTATGTGAAAGATGAGACAAGAAGAGAACAGAAGAGAAGAAATGAGACAAGATAAGATACAAGACAAGATTATGAGAGTGAAGAAAGCATGTAATAGAAATGTGTGACGAGACAAGAACAGTAAAGACAAGTAGAGACAAGACATTGAGAAATGAGCCAAGATGAGAAAGGATGAGTATAGCAGCGTTTCAACCACAGGAACTTCCCCAAGAACGAGGGACTTTGGGGTGGCACTCGGTGTGTTTCGGCCGTCTAAATGAAGTTCCGCGTAAAAATTTCCCCCTTAGAAAAGTCCCTGCACATGAGGTAGTACTTTTTCAAAGTTAAGGATCTTTCGGGAGTGGGATGATTGGTTGAGTTCATGCAGCATTTTGATTGGTTGACTCGACACAGCATTTATTTCAACCCCCATTTTTAAAAGTCTGTTGCGGTCGTAAGAGTTTGCTAATCAAAATCAACAATGGAGTTAAAAAAATACAACAGATGGACAAATGACGAGGTTCAGGTTTCGCGCACAGTCCTACGTCACCGGACTAATGTTCACGGTGCTTTAGACCACGATGCAAACGCAGACAGCAACAGGTCTGGGGGAAAAACAAGTTCCTGGAACAAATTGTTCTGGGTAATTTCGGTGGAAACGCAGCTTATGTGAGAAACGAAGAGCATACAAGAAAAAAGACAAATAAAAGTATGTTTAAGAAAAGAAAATGTACTTTGTGAGAGAAGAAACAAAACGAGAAGAGAATAAAATATGAAAAAAGAAAACATGTATGAGGAGACAGAATATGAAATAAGACAAAATGACAAGATGTATGTGAGAAAAGAAACACGGCAAGACACAAGAAGAAAACGGAAGAGATGATACAAGTAGATGTAAGACAAGAAAAGATGGGATGATACATGTAAGAGAAGGTAGCATGTGAGACAAGACAAGGACAGGGAGATGAGAAGAGACAAGATGAGAAATGAAGACTAAGTGAGAGAGGAGATAAGACAAGTAGAGACAAGAGAACATTATGTGAGAAAAGAAAGCATAGCATGTGAGAGAAGAGGTGAGACTATGAGAGAAGAGAGAATGTGTGATGACAGAAGCCAAAACAAGATGAGAAAAGAAGAAAGTGTGTGAGAAAAGAAACAAGACAAGAGGAGACTAAATCATTCGAGGCAAAAATATGTATTTGAAAGGCAAAGCAAGAAGAGAACCGAAGAGAAAAAAAGAGAAAAAACAAAGATTATGAGAAAAAGGAGAGCATGCAAGCGAAAGTATTATGTGAGACGAGTATATGAGAGAAGAGACAAAATAAGACAAGGTTATGAGAGATGAGCATGTGAGAGGCAAAATGAGACAAGGCGAGACTATGTGAGATGTGAGATATGAGATGAGATAGGAAGAGTATGCGAGAGACGAGATGAGACACAGGAGACAAGATTATGTTAGAGAAGATATCGAGAAGAAAAGATAGTATATGAAAGAAGGGAAAAAAGAGACAAATCAAGAAAAGATGACAGAGAATCGACCAGTAAAAGAGATAGCAGTTTACATGGCTGGTGGTCTTAAAGCTCTGGGGCCTCCATGGTATATTAGCATTCACTCAGCACCATGTTTCAGCTCAACACTCTCTCGTTCATGCTCCATACATCAGTCTGACAGCTCACGCTGAGTGTATGTGAGCACAAGCGTATTTAGAGATGAGCGAATGTTCTCTGAGGCCTCTGCCGCAGAGGCGTCTACACAAGAATGAGAACCATTTCAATCCCTCTTAATGGCCATTTGTCAGATTAACAGAGCTCATTTCACATGGATAAGAGTGAAGAAATCACAGCTCATCTTCCTTGACAATTTGCAGAGCTGCACTGTTGAGCACAGATACTGCAACAAGCTGACTAGAAATGCAATTAGTGTGAATTGTGAAGGAAAAACAGCAGCCTTTTTAAAAATTGTGAAATGGGACCTGTCACGGCTATTATTATTAAACTCCCACAAATATGTGCATGAGAAACTCCAAAGTTAGCTGATGCAGCATGAGTATAAGTGGAAAACATGGATGATTTCGCCTACTACTTTCACTGGGATTCGTAAAAGATCAGTTCACTTTAAAATGAAAATTAGCCCAAAGCTGTACTCACCCTCAAGCCATCCGAGGTGTATATGACTTTCTTCTTTCTGATGAACACATATTAAAGAATATCCTGACGCATTCAATTTTTATAATGGCAATGAACGGGACCAACGAGTTTGAAGCTCAAGAAAGTGCATCTATCCATCATAAACGTACTCCATACGGCTCCAGGGGGTTAATAAAGGCTTTCTGAAGCGAAGAGATGCATTTGTGTAAGGAGAATATCCATATATGTTATAAAGTAAAATATCTAGCTTCTGCCAGACCACCTTCCGTATTCAACTTATGAAGAAGTGTAAAACTCTTACAGTTCAAAACGCTTACGCTACGTCCTACGCCTTCCATATTCAAAATGATGAAAAAAAGCATAACTTACGTCGCGTTTCTTCGTAAGTTGAATACGGAAGGCGGTCTGGCGGAAGCTAGATATTTTACTTTATAACTTGTTAAATATGGATATGTTTCTTATACAAAGAAGCTTCATACACTGCCATTATAAAGTTTGAGCTCGTCAGGATATTTATTAATATACCTCAGATTGTGTTCATCAGAAAGAAGAAAGTTATATACACCTATGATGGCTTGAGGGTGAGTAAAGCTTGGGGTAATTTTCATTTTAAAATAAACTAAGGATGTTTTAGTATCCCATGAGGCCGAGGGGAGCTGAAGAACTGTCCGTTTGTTTGTTTTGTTTGTTTTTTTATCAGCATTTCAACCATTTATAAACTAAATTACAAACCTTCTAGCAAATTTATTTGACAAATATCTAATTGGAAGACCTAGATTCAAAGACAGGGGACCCAACTGAAGCTTTAGTCCAAACATTCGACTCAAATATTGAACAACTTTTGACCAGTGAGTCCTAATTACAGAACAGTCCCATAATACAATGGGTATAGTTTCCCACTTCCACCTTACATTTCAGATATAACGGTGAATTACTTGGGTCAAACATACTCCTAAGGAGCGGTGTGATGTGCAATCTACACACAATCCTGAGCTGAATGGCTCTGGCCATGTTGCAAACAGATATCTTATTCGCCTGACTCCAGACCCGATCCCAATCCTCCTCTTGTATGGTCAATTGTAACTCCTCCTCCCATAATCTTCTAAGGTCTTGCGTAGTCACCACTTCATATAAGCAAAGTGCATTATAAAAGCAAGAGATCTGCTTAAACAACGGGGGGATTTAAAGGAATCTTCTCAATGACCGACATGGATGGGTTAGTGACAAGATTAGTACTTTTAAAAATATAATCCCTGATTTGGAGAAATCTGAAAAAATTGGATCTACATTGCTGGTATTTTATAACCAAGTCTTCAAACGATAATAGGGAACCTTCATTAAAGTCCCTGTAAAGTCATTTTAAAGTATGTGTTTTGGGCTTTTCACACCACAGAAAAATGAGTTATTAACCACCCAGCCAAATTTGAATGATTAAAAAAAAATCTGCAAGTAAATGAAATAAGTTATCAAATCTCGAAAAAATAGGCAGCGCTCTTTGCTCTCAAACGCTAGGGGCGTGTCCGCTGTCGGCGCTGAAACCACACCCACTCACGAGAGCTGCCGTCTCAACTTACTTGTCTAATGAGTCAAACATACTGATGCATATAAACAAAAGAATCACGTTTGAGGGTTGCACATTTTAGTAGAGTTACTGTGGACTACCTACTAATTATAACATATGCAAACTCGGTAACTTATACTCATTGGTGGGCGCGTAGCCTACTGCCGGACTGTTGTCGAGTTGACAAATGACGGTGCCGTGAGACAGGAGGAAATAAGAAAACCGAGCTGTATTGTATATTATAACAACCATGTTATATCCATTTGCGTGACGAAGGCATTACTAGCTAAATGTACAAAGGGCTGTATGACTGTAATGACACTCGAGACCATAGGCTCGAGACACAGCGAGTGAACCTCTGTAGAGGCGGCGCCACGCTCGGTGCGTCATCGACAGTTACATAGTGTTAGGGGAGGGGCTATGCTCGGGGGACGATGTGCGTCATTAGACCCCAATTTGAGCTCCGCCCAAAAAATCCTGAGCAGAGACTTGGTGAAAAACTGTTTAACGCTCTAACTTCACAATTAAGCATTACTCAATTCACACACTTTGTAATGTGTTTTAGCATTTATGCTAAAATTTAGCATTTTAGCATAAAGAATTCTCAGACTTGACTTTACAGGGACTTTAAACAAATCACTAAGTCTGCATATCCCATAAGTATACCAAATTTTAAAACCAGAATCTGAGAGGCTAGGCATGAACTCTGGGTTATTGTGAATGGAGTCCAGTAGGGAAGACATACCAGCCCTGCCCTCAATCCTACGTATAATGGACCAGGCCTTCCATGTATCAAACACGATTGTATTCTCACATAATGCCTTGATTATCTTAGAACTTCTGACAAATAGCAGATTTTGTAGAGGGCATGACAACTGTGAGGCCTCTAAATCAAGCCAAGTAGATTTAGGATCCTCTCTAAACCATTCCGCAATGAATCTAAGCCAGAACTGTCAGTTTTAAAAAGCTGACAAATAAAACAAATGAGCTGAGCAACTCATTCTGTAGCACAACTCTTAAGTATAACAGGTGCCAAGAATTTTTTTCCTCATGTCTGAATTGCTCGTTTAACAACACTTGAGTAAATTGTATTTGAGGTTGCTAAATCTGTCATATAACAGATGACAAGAAAGAATGTTGCATAATGTGAGCAGTACAGTGGTTCCAGTAGTCTAACAGTTGCGTATTGAGGACATAATCTAGGTAAACCACACACACACACACACTAACAAGTCTCTCTTGTGTGCAGACTTACTAAAACTAACACATGTTCTTCTGTTCATTCTTTCACTCTGGCATCTTTGCCTTCACAGACGATTCCACTCAGATTCAAGAGCCTGGACGGCTGGACGGCTTTCTGTCCACACACACACACTAATACTGACACTGTCTGACACCATTTAACAAAGAATCATACAGTTCTAAAAGGAGGTCAGTCAGGCAGACATTCCCCGGCTATTTTTATCAACACTTTAAGAACTTATTGATTTCTACTTTTTCCCTCACTTCCTGTAGAATGTTCTTCTGCCTTTCTTAATCTATCAACTTCTCTTTAGTGTGAAAATACCCAGTTTGTCCTTAGAGTGGCATTTTCAGTGAGTCATGTGATGTCACTGAATGGTCTGGATCTTTATGACTTCTCAGACACACACACACAACCCTGTAATAGTGGCTGTCATTACAGCTCGCTCACACACTCGTACATGGGCGGCTTCTAGCCGCAAACAGCAAGCCATCATTCAAATCACAGCCTCAGGTTCAGCCCATGGTGGAAAAGATGTACTGTACAAATCAAAGCTCAAAAAGCAAGCAACACTATTTAAAATAATTTCAACTTGCCCCTTGGTTTGTAAAAACCAACCAAACTTAATACTAAATTTGATTTATTTCACACTAGCTGTTAGTAAATGGTATACAACGTAAATTATTTCTCAACCATAAAGCAAATGCTTAATAGTAAATTACATGCATTATTCATGCCAAAAACAATCATTTAAACACATTTTGTGCAACATGCACATTACACACAATGAGTGTGTGTTGTATTACCATGCAGAGACTCATTGCGCTTTCTGCCTCCATCTTTTTCCTCAAACTCCTGTCTCTCTCTCTTTCATCAGAATGCAAGTGAGTGACTGTAATGTCAGGCCTGATTGGTGACACGCTCATTTCCCGCCTGTTGTTCTCTCCTCTTGACTCATACATCATTTCATCCTTATTTTATCCTTAATGAAAGACAAGATGGAGCAGAGACCAAGGGCGCACACGGTCGAAAAACAAATCGAACGTTTGACAGATCAATCTCATGCGGTTACTGCTGCTACACTTCTACAGTGAAACATTTCTTTCAAATGTAGACGGTGAGGAATAAAAATTGTGCAAGAACAAACAAATCCTCACCACATGACGTAGAGTCTGCATCTTTTCGGACATATTTGAACAGACCCAGATTCTTTCACTCTTAAACAAATATCCAAGATCCAAATCCTATTATATTTAAGTGTCCAAAAACCAATTAAACCCAATTTTTAATTATTATTCATTTCTTTATCAGTCATACCAACAGTCTTTATTCAAAACGAAAATAAAAGCTGTTGATCATATTGAAATGTAATGATATCATAGAGCTGTTGTTTAAAGAGACAGATGAATGAGGTCATCCGATCTTACCTGGCTCAATCTCTTCATGATCCGTGTTGCCATTCAGACCTTTGGTATGCATGAGAGTGACGAACTCACACACAAACACCCACACGCGTATCAGTTTTCTTAACTCGCCATTTTAAAGTCAACTTTCAGAAGCTAAAGTAAAGAAATCCAGTTTCTCATCACTCTGAGCCAAATGAGACGCGGAGGAGAGAGAGAACGAAGGGAAAAGAGAAAGAAATGGAGAAAAGAAAGAGGAATGGTGGGAAAAGATGACAGCAAGGAGGAAAGGAGACAACGAGACACACTCTGACAATACGGCTGTTTGTTTACTTCAGAGACACGTCACACTTCAGACCCACACACTACATACCAGACTGACTAACAAACAAGAGCTCCTATTCACTCACACACACACACACACACACACACACACACACACACACACACACACACACACACACACACACACACACACACACACACACACACACACACACACACACACACACACACACACACACACACACACACACACACACACATACACACAAACACTTAATATCTCAGTTGTGTCTTATATGAAACGTAGAGCGATTGGAAACTTACTTAAGTAAATCTCAACATGTGTCTCTGAAGGTTTCATAAGAGATCTCAACAATGTCTCAAAATGCACTCGTATTTGCCAAGATACCAAAGTGTTCAATCAGAAGATGTCAATATGAGTCTCTCTCCCAATACAAAATTACCTGAGATACAGTATTCACATTGTTTTTTTATGGCTCTGTACGGTCAATGATTGTCTCATTTGTTTATTTTTAGTTCTCCTAAGCAATTGTAGGAGAAACATCTGAGACAAAGTTTATAAATGAATTAACTATATCTCAAGACCTCATTAATGTTTCCTTTGAACAGTTTTCCTCTGAGATGACAACATATTTTAGCTTTTGGCTCTATTACCATATTTAAAAAAAAAAAATAAAAAAACTGATTGAGTTTTCCTTGTAGTAAAAATGCAGTGTGTGGGGAAAAGAAAAAAAGAAGAATATGAAAAAGCAGAACAGATAAAGAGAGAGGGGGTGGGGAAGAAAAAAGAACCAGAAATAGAATATGAGGGAAGCAGAGGATAAATTATTTACCCCTGCGTATCCTTGTGTTACACCACTGACCTGAGACTAACCACTTGCTCTCAACCAATCAAACGATAGAATCAGCCTCTTTCACTTAAGAACAACCAATCAATTCCATAATATCACTGTTTGCACATTAACATAACATTAACATCAAGCTAATCTTGTTTCTGAAATCTAAAACACCCAAAAGAGAATCATTACAAGCTTATCTTCTGCCATGCAGGGGACTGTCGGTAATTTTATCTGCATGAGTACACACTTGGAAAAATAGTATGCAATTAATGCCCTTTTGATTTACTGTTTTCAATATATTTTGATTTGGGATTGCATGCTACTAAGATGTGAGATTAGACAGTAAGCAAGGGAGAAGGGACACATCCCCTAACTGCCGGGAAGAAACTAGGAAAATGACAGGAAATAAGTTTGGAAATGCAACAACATACGTCAACATTATCAACCAGGAATTGTCAGTGTGAATCCAATATTCAACAAAAGGTGCCCGTTATACACGCACACATACAAACACAAAGAAAGGCTGATAAATAGAGAAGCTGAAGGAGGAAGTTAACAACAATATGAAATGACAAAATAGCTTTTGAATAAGACACAAACACACGCACACACAAATTGAATATAGCTCATTTCACACTAACTTATGTCACATCATACTTCCTTAATAAATCCCCCTACAGTAAACATATGCGAGTATGTAATCATGAGCTATAATGAGTGCAGCTAGCAGGGGACTTGTGTAGATTGCTAAATTCAGGATTAGAATGATCAATAAATTTTCGCTTCATTTTGAAACTGAAGACAGAATGATACAAAACAGGCTTCTGTTCAGATAATTCAAGGTCATTGCGTTTCACGAGTTGATGCTTCATTGTGAAGCAACTGCACACACATAAACATGCACAGATAGAAACATTTCATTTAAAAGGTGCACTACATGTCTTACAGGCATTCGCACAAAAATTAACATTCTGTTATCATTTATATCATGTTGTTCCAAACCTATTTGACAGTTTGCCTTCCACAGAACAATAAGGAGAAATTTTGAATAATGTTCATGATGTTCTTTTGAAAGCTATGGTGGGGAAGATTTTAAATGAACAATGACTAAATTTAGATCTGTTCCTGTTGGCTGATATCTTCGAGAGCAGAGTGGCTGATAGCAGACATATAACAGTAACAGTATTTTTACACCTCACATATTTTTCCGTCAAAGGATTTAACCCTTTAAGCCCTGAAGACTTTTTTTTTTTTTTTTTTTTTTTTTGAGTGACATACACAAAAGTAAAGACACATAACTCCAAAACTATAGCCAGGAGAGTCAAAGGATAGGTATCGTTTGACAGAAAACTTACATAAATACATTTTGGCATTCTTATGCTGAGAAACTGCTGATAAAATATTATATATATATATATATATAAAAAAAAAATTATATATATATTATATATATATATATATTATATATATATATATATATATATATATATATATATATTTTTTTTTTTTTTTTTTTTACTATAATTTTACATATCTTTCTTATTTGACATGCAATATATCAGGAAGGAAATAAGGTAGGACGAAAATTTTTTTTTGGTGAAGTTCCTTGTATCAAATTTTGTGGTGATAGCCAGTGCTTGAGGTGGAAAAATAAAAAAGTGCCGGTAATCCCTAATGGGCATTTTTAAAATTATTCCTCCATGAAGAGTAGCTTGTGATTGATGCAATGGATTATGTTGATTTTGGACTTATTTCAATCGAGAACATCCACTGTAAGTAATGATGTGCCATTTTTTCATGATCAGAGCATGTTTCATGAAGTTACGAGCGAAAAACCTCACATGAAAGTTACATTTGCTTTTACTTAGCCATGAGTGCCTGTGGAGTTTATGTGTCGTAACACCGTGAGGAATATCTCATGATCGCCGCAATGGTCTATGCTGATTTTAATTGTGAGAATCTGCTGTTGATGTGCCATTTTCCATGATCGGAGCATGGAATGGAAACGTGATATAAATGCTGCATTCACATATTATTTACATATGGGTCTTGCGGTGCTTCAAGTACAAAAAAAAATAAATAAATAAAATAATAATAATAATAATAATAATAATAATAATAATTCGCTCAAGTTTAGTCAAAGCCCAAAACAATTATACTTGTTGTATTCTACTCCATGATACCTTTCAAATGACACATGACTATCTGAGCTGTATGATGCTTTTGACATATTACAGAATTTCATAAAGTATTTCATAAATTATGAAAACTTTTTTTATCATCATATAACTCAGTTAATCAAATTGGCTACATGAATTGAAAAGTTCAGACTCTTAAGGTGATGATAAACGGGGCAACTTTTTGAGCAATGTTGCCGGGCAATGTTGCAGAGCAACGTTGCTTGGGCACTTTCCCACTGAGAATGAGCAACAAATATATATCTGGATACGTTAGATCGGTCGTGGGCAATTTTTTGAGATCCTCCAATCAGAATGTTAGCAGCCGATCACGTGACCGGTTCGGAGATTTCAGAAAAAATTCAAACAAGATGGCGGCCTCTCAGCGGCAGTGGAGCGGAGAAAAGGAGTGTGAACTTTTATCTTTTTACGCCAGTAAGTTGTCATGCATCAACCCAAAACAGGGAATTTACCTCATATATTGCTTAAAATACCAACAACTGTCCGAAAGTAATGTGTGTATGCTGTAATGAAGCCATTGAATGATTTCAGTTAAACACTAAAAAGACGGGCTTTTTCAACGTCTGTAGTAGCGTAGGCTGTAGGGCGTTTGACATTTGAATAGCTTTTGATGCGATCGACGCGGGTTCGAATCCGCCTTTTGCCGAACTCACTCTTCTCCCTTTTCCTGTCACAAATCAGATCGGAAAGGCATTTATTTTTAATAAAAATGAAGAAAATATTTGAAAAGTTGAAATAAAGTGCCTAACAAGTGTTTATAATAAAGTATTTATTGAGTTGGCAATAGATTTGCTCCTCTCCGATTAGTTGCTGCCAACTGTCTGTTGCCCTAATTAGTTGCCCTGTGTCTCATCAGGTTGCCCGTTGACGGCAACATTGCCCAGCAACATTGCTCAAAAAGTTGCCCCGTGTATCATCACCTTTAGGGCCCTATTTTAAAGATCTAAGCGCATGGTCTGAAGTGCATGGTGCAGGTGCACTTAGGGTGTGTCCGAATCCTATTTTGCTAGTTTAACGCAGGAAAAAAAAAGGTCGGTCCAAAAGGGTTGTACCTAGTCTCTTAATGAGTCATGGTTGTGTTTTGGGCGTAACATGCAATAAACCAATCAGAGTCTCATCTCTCATTCTCTTTAAAAGCCAGCTGCACTTGCTATTTACATGGCGGAATTTGCAAGCGGAAAGACTGAAAGCTTCTCTAGAGAGGAATTATTTTATTTTTAATATTTAAAAATGTTTGTGTACTGCTGCACATCCCTGTGTGTGTAACAAGCAGAGTGTACGCGCGTTGTGCACCCGCATATAGGCAACGCCCCAACAATGCACCTGAACACATCTCGTTTTCATACCAGCACACCCATGGGCGAACAGATGGGCACGAGTGAATTTTCTATTTAAACAACGTGGTGCTGGACATAAAAATGATAACTGTGTCAGGCTGAAACTAGCAAAAAACACCTGTGTTGCACATGGCGTCGCATTGTGCCTGGTGTATGATAGGACCCTAAGCTTTCAAATGTCAAATGTTTTAAATATTTTGTGTTGATCAAGGCAGTAGTTTTGGAAAATATGATTATTATTCTTTTCATAGCTAGGTGGCGCCCACACCAATCAGTTTTAGAGGGACTACTCAGTACTCGTTAAGAGTTGAGCAAAATGGTTAGATGCATTAATGATACCTATGTTGTGTTATTCAATTCAGCGGTTGATTAGTAATTTGAGTATGAATTGTTTTGCGACAAACGGAAAAAAACGTATGCCTAATATCAACGGATATACACTAGTTTTTCTGTTGTCTGTTACTAATTTTAGTAAATTATGACAGAACAAAACAGCTTTTATCTGAAAAAAAAACTCTTAACTTTGACTTTGACTCCCCTACCACCTACTGACATATAAAACAACACACAAGCTCTTCACATACACATAAGGTATGATATTTCTGAACTTATATGGTGTTAACTAGTGCAAAATCACTAAAATTACTGCAGCAGTGACAGGCTATAAACCAAACCAAGCTTTTCAAAACCACAAAACACAGCTACTCCAAACACACACACGCACACTTTCTGCTCAGTTTTGCATACACACCTGCAAAACGACCGCTGGCGCGACGGCGAGAGGGCGACACCAGCTCCTTAACAATCTGCAGCACTTGCATGATCAGAAGAGGGCGGGGTCAAGGTGCAGATAGGTGTGGTTGGGGGCGGGGTCAGTGCAGGGCAAAGCACAACGAGCTTCATTCTCGCCACGCACACACAAAAATGACTGAAAATAGCATTACTACACTGAATTTAACTACAAAAATAGTCTCAAGTATGACTCTGTATCATTCCGGTTCACTTGGTGGCCATCTTGGTATCTCCGGTTATTAATCCTCATATCTATTTGACTACAGGAAAAAGCTAAATTGTGGGAAAAAAAATGCAAAATATAATTTAACAAACTAAAATCTTTAGCTGAAATTACACTAAAAACTGTATTTTTCAAGCTGATCCAAGAAATGCATATTTAAGCGTAAGTAACAACTGATGCCTCATCAAAAAGATGTTTGGATCCTCTAAATGAAAGGTGGGATTTCCATTTCTACAGCCACCATACTAAGTGTAGCAAATTCTTCTATTCATTTTTATAACAAACCGTCTCTTCCCTTCAGTCTCTTGTCCTTTACATTCATTTCAAGTTTCTTCCTTTCATTTTGTGTTCAAAATGAATCCAAAAGCAGTTTTGGTCCGCAAGACCAATTAAAACATCACTAATTCATAACACGTAAATTAATCGCATAATTCACCATCCAAAACACAGATTTTGTCTTCTTCTGTACTTCATAAACCATATCAAATCCGTTAAGAAGCAGTCGAGGGTTAAAAACAGCAATGCATCCTGCAGAATGTGCTTTCCGCACTCCGGGTCCCACCGGTAGAAACACGAGGGTCCGTGTCTGTCTTCTTCATCGCTCACATAATTTCTTGCTGCTTGCCTCTGTCTCTCACAAACACTCGTCTTCCAATCAGAGTTGGCTTCTGCAGTTCATCTCTTGTTTATTTCACTCTTTCACAGATAGACACTGTCCAGTTCTCTCTCCTGTTCCCGCAGTATGTTTGTGTGTCAGGTGAGAGAGACAATCTGAAAAAGTGGCTACACTTCTCTCTCTCTATCGCAGTCTCTGGCATCCAAATCAATACAGCCAGGGCAAGCTGTATAACACAGCTCCACTCTATTCTCCTCTCTCTCTCGTTTATTCTTCACAGCCCAGCTCGCCACTGACACACACGTTCCAGCTTTAAATTAGAGAGCATCTGTTACAACAGCCCCTCCCCTCAATTCTCTCTCCCTCTTTCTGTCTCTCACATTTCTCTCCTCTATTCCTCCTGTTTCAGGATTTAATGTGAATATGTAAATGCTGGTCTATATCCAGATATCCAGAATATGATACACTTGTGGAATCCTTCAATCTAGGACAGATGGTATGCATAGGGATAACAAGAAAACAATTCTAATGCCTCACCCTCGTTATTAGTGATTATTTTTTGCAATTTTTAAGAAACAATGTGAGAGAAGCCAGTTGTCTGTATTGGAGATATATCAAAAGCATGAACAGAACAAGAAAAAAAGTCATAAAACTGATTGATTGATTGATTGATTGATTGATTGATTGATTGATTGATTGATTGATTGATTGATTGACAGAAAACAAAACACGCAAACCAATAGATAAGAGAGACGGATACATAGACAACCAGACAGACAGATAGACAAACATATATAGTGTGCTGCATTCATAATGCACAAATATCAGAGCACCAACTGAGCAGGTCCAAGAGACACATTTTTTATATAATAAAAACAAAAATAATTTCTTATTTGGATATCATTTGAATTTAAAGTGCTCAATTATTGCGATCATAAAATCACAACAGGCGTAATTGTGTTCATAAATGTGGCCATTCGTCCCTCTTTTTAATAGTTCTCACAAGAGTCATTTCTGTGTCGCACACAACAATCCACAGTATAAAGTGAAATAAAACAGAAATTTGAGAGAGATTTGAAGTCAGGTAAATGCTGCCGCAAACCTGCAAAACACTAATCATACGACAAACCCCAGGAGGTAAATCACACATACACATGCATGTATAAATGATTACACACACACCTGCAAGCATGCTATTTATCTACCTTTACCTTTCACAGTGCCTGATCTTGCTCAAGGACAGTGTTATCATGGCTCGCTGCAGTAGTCTGTATATGTCTTGTGCAGACATCTAGCAGTGCATGTAACCTCCGCTGTAATCAATCTCTACAAAATGGCCTCATTTGGATCTAATTACCCACCTATCTTCCTGAAATGTGCTGAAAGCTTCAAAAACACAAAACAGCCTGACAACATTACAGCACCATTACATCACCACTGCTCACCACACAAAATAACACTAGTGAACCATGTTTAAACCATGAGAACCTTGCTACTGGATTTAACCACATGGGACTGTAGCTGAAGTACTGCACAAGCCTGTGCTAACCGAACTGCAGTGCAACTTCAGCATTACTGCAACCAGTAATGTTCCTGGAATACTCTTTAGAATTACTGCAAGCTGTGTAGGAACACAACTCTGGACAAAAATATATATATTATATATATTAATCTTACTGATAGATATACTGATAGAGAAACAGACAGACATTCACTTTGGTATTCCTGATAATTGTGTGTGGTTTTCACTCCCCAACACGGAGCTTCAAATAAACCAAAAGTTATGCTGATCAGACAGCACACACAAATCAATCTTTGTCTCTGTCACTGTGGCGTTATGGGAAATTGATAGCTTTGACTTCCAGACTTTCTAACTTAAGAACACTGAACTTTCAGATTCAAAGAGAAAGAAAGACAACATAAAGAAAAGACTCCAATTACCCACTTTTAGCTTGCCAACCAGTTTCCATGGGAGTTTAAAGCTGAGATTCATGTTATTCAGTCATCTGTAGCAGCTCACAAACTATTTCTTGGAAGAGTCTTGATCTTGGGCGTATGGTCTTGAAACCTATTAATATCATATAAACATGGTCTTGGACTAGGTATAAAAACTAGGTCTTGGTTTGGATCATGGTCTTTGCTTTTGGCCACGGACAAGGTAGGTCACAGTTATATATTGGTGGGAAATTCCATGACCCACAACAAGTGTCAGGCTGGGTCTTTATATCTTTATATCTGGGCCTTGATGATTTAAGATTTGGTCTATTTTGGGCCTTGACAGATTTGGGTCTTAAGGGATCACTAATTGGTCTGGTCCTTAGAAGGTCTGGCATGGGTCTATATCTGGGTCTGGGATTGGTCTGGATCTTAGGGGATCTGTATTTTATGGATGTAGGTGCGTCAGGAATCTATCTTAAGGTTCAGGGGCTCTGGTCTTGGTTTGAGTATGGGTTTTAGGGGGTCTGGGATTGGTCTCGATCTTGATCTTATGGGATCCAGCTTAGAGGGATCAAGTATTGGCCTGAGTCTTAGGGGTCTGTTATTGGGCTGACTTATACAGGGTCTGGTATTGGCCTATATCTGGTCCTTGAGGGGTCTAGCATTGGTCTTTAACAATCAGAGTCAAAGAGCATGCAAATTTTGGCATGCTGTTCGAGGGGAGAGCTCCAAGCTTGGAATTTGTCCCAATCTCTGCATCCTTGGCTGGGACAGAAACCAGCCTACAGTGAGGAGTTGGGGTGGTGGAGGGATGCAGAAAACTGTCAAGGAACTTTGGGGGTCTGTTATTGGTGTGGCTCTTATCTGGTCCTTGAAGGGTCTAGCGTTAATCTGAACTAGATCGAGTTTCCACTGACCGCTGTGGAAATTGTCAACCAACATCACAGGTTCCCTTGTTGAAAAGCAGCAAGGTTTTGGGGCCAGTTCGGAAGCAGGATTTGGGCACTGTATTTGGGCCTTGAGAGGACTGGTGTTGGTCAGAATCCTAGGGGTCTGGTATTGGTCTCAGTTGTAGGGGTCTATTGCACTGATCAGTGCGGACAAGCAGAACTGCTCTGCAATCAGCATTTCTACAGCAATGCTTGCGGTCCAGACCCTCATTGTGTCAGAAGTAACAGGCATGATGGAGTGTTATGTTGATGCGATAACAGTACTGGAATTGTAGAAGCAGAATGGAGTGCAAGCGCATGGCTCAGCTGAGCTTTAATAATGCATGCTGAAGCGTGGATTCATTTGATTCAGATACGCAGAGGCACGGTAACATCCAGCTGAACCGCACTGTGATCAGTGCTTGTGATGAAGACAGATCATAATGCACCTCTCAAAATGCCCAGCATGAATTTCCCCTCTTTTTTTCACTCTCTACTGCTGGACAAATGCCAGTGAGAGAGTGGGGGATAGTGGATTCGGGGGGAAAAAAAAGGGAAAAAAATCTGTCACATCCTGTTTGCCACTCTCTCATCCTCGTTGTTATGTTTCACATGCAATGTAATGGTTGTTTAATTTTGTTTATTCTATTTAACTGATGCATTTATTTATTGTTTGTTGAGAGGTTTGCAGTGATTGCTGGGTTACAGGAGGTGAAAGATAAAATTGCTATATATGCATAAACAGTTAAGTTTACTGTTATCACATTTATCAGATGGGTTGACTATCACTATCAGTATTACTGCAACTTATTCTAGCTATGAATCACCCAAATAGATAAGAAGAGACCATCTGACTGGAATGTAAAGTGTCCAACCACATTTTAGAGGAGGGTTTATCTAAAACCAATAATATAAATAAATAAAATAAAACCCTTAGGCTTAGAAGTCTCTGCAGATGGTTGTGTAAATTAGTGGAATATATGTGTAGACTTTGTGATTAGAATGTCAGTCCATCCTGAAGTAATAAACCATTTCACAGACATAACTTCAAAAGCTGAAAATATAGTTCTGCTTGTGGATGTGCTAATTGTGGATGTGCAAAACTGCTAATTTTATCCACCCATTACATTGTAAACACAAGTTTGTTTCCCTGTAGACTACCCTTTTTACTTATGAATCAGCCTAAATGGAAATCAGGAAGTGTTTTTTTTTTTTTTTAAATAAAAATCTCTATTAAAAATGTTCAAATTACATCCAAAATGTGCAGTGTTGGGGGGTCCCCACAGGTTTGAGAAGTCCTGCTATAGGGAAGAGCAAACTAAATTTTATGCATCTGGGGAAGTGACTACATGTAAAGGGGAATTTACAAGTGACTTTTTAGTCACTATCATGCACCTATGAGTTTGTGTGTGTATGCATCACTGAGTGACACACTCTTGAACCAGACATGTGCAGCAAAGTAAGAAAACTTCTAATACATGATTTACAAGTTCACACTTACAAACAATGAGAGTAAAAGAGTATGCAAATTTTAGTGTTCTGTCTGAGGGGAGGGCTCTGAGCTCAGAATTTGGCCCGAACCCAGAGTACTCCCCCGTATCCTTGGCTGGGACTGGAACCAGCCGATGATGAGGAGTTGGTGTGGTGGAAGGATGCAGAAACTGTCGAGGAACATAAGTTAGTCGGCTATGTATATACTGTACATAAGCCTCCTCTCGTGCTGATTGGATAACGTGTTCCTCCAGAACTTTGTTAATAAAACATCATTAAACAGCACTTAAAATATTTTAAACAGCAGTTAAAAACATAGACAGTGCTATTTTTTGCAGAGAAAAAGCTGCTTCAGGAATAAGTCTGTAGCTCTGTTCCAGTAAGTGACAGACATCATAATATCATAAGTGGTCAATTAGGATCATTCTTCATAAGGAGCAAATCTCCAAAAGATGCTCTGCATTAGGTGAGCCATAAAAAGCTAAGGTTTGAAATAGAGCTTGACGGTGACGGTCTCATTCTACCTGTAAAAAAAAAAAAAAAAAACTACCGTCACTTGTCAAGGTAGAGCGCAAATGCAGTCTCTCTTTGTCCCTGTGTGTGTGTGTGTGTGTGTGTGTGTGTGTGTGTGTCTGTGTACACACAGCAAAAGGGCACAGGATCCATTTCCTCATGTTCCACTGTTTACCATGAAATGTAATCACATTCCTGAGTGACTTCCTTCCTATGATCATAGTTAGCTGTGCAAACACAAGCTCAACACGGGCATGTAAAAGTCACATGACAGCTCTTTAGGCATTTATCTTTTGTAATGTCATCTTTTAAAAAAGGAGATCAATTAGAGAATGCCTAGTACTACTACTAACTACTACTACTACTATTTATTTACAATATTCATCAGAAACTAATAATACACTGTATTATTATTATTATTGAGTGTTTACTAGTATTTATTTATTTACAATAATCAACAAAAACTTTAACTAAAATATAATAATAATAATAATAATAATAATTTGTTTATTGTTTACAACTACACCAACAATTTGAAATGTTAATATTATTATTAACAGATATGAACAAACCCCAAAATATAAACTTGTATGGTAACACTTTGGTATTGGGAACCTGTATCCACTATTAACTATGACTTTTCCCTCAATAAACTCCTAATTTACTACTTGTAAATAGTTAGTAAGGTAGTTGTTAAGTTTAAGTATTGGGTAGGATTTAGAATGTAGAATAAGGTCATGCAGAATAAGACATTAATATGTGCTTAATAGTTACTAATAAACAGCCAATAGTCTAGTAATATGCATGCTAAAAGACCCTAAAATAAAGTGTTACCAATTGACCCTTCGCAAAGACCAGCCCCCCTTTAGTTACTGTTGCTTTGTCCGACAAGCTGTGGCACTGTCACGCCACACACAGTGAAAAATACATCGCGGAGCAAAGAGGACACTGACAACATGTCGACAGACAAGACAAACCAGGTTACTTATGATATTAAACAAAGTCCCAGCTTTCAAACTGTGTAGTTTTTTAAGAAATTCAAACAATAAAAAACGTTTTGTGGCTCTTTAATGTATCGTGACCATGGTCATGACAGATTGTTGTAGCACCTCAGCTCAAGAGGCTCGTAAAGCGATCATCTCTTCCTACTAGTCCATTTATAACATCAAATAAACATGAATGAACATGAGAATGAATGTTGTTTCAAACGCGGAAGACATAAATATACACAGTTTTTCAAGTTTAACTCCACCGTGGTGATATCTTCTAACTCCTGACTGCGGACAAAATGGCGGGTTTGGCGTTCTGATTGGTTAGATCGCTTGTCAAGCAAACTCCCTGCGAAGGGTCAATTGTATAAAAGTATACAATTTCAGTAAGTAACTGAAGTTTTTGAGCTATAAACCTGAATGACACCTCAATAATGCACCTGTTTGTTTAAAAGAGGCATGTTTATTTTTTATTTTAATTTTTTTCCCTAAGCAAACTGCCTTAATTTTGCCTGGCATTAAACTGCATACAAAAAAATCATTGAAGCAGGGAACCAAGTCATATCTACAGATTTGGAGCTCTTTCGGTGTGGACCAGTAAGCTACAACTTATTTTGTAGTTTTTCTACAAATGTCAACAAGTAGGAAAACAGCATTATGTTCTTGTCAGTGATTCATAATCAAATGTTTATCTGATGCTGAACACTGGCTAATTAGAAGGATGTTTAAAACACATAACACAATTGAATATTCTGAATTTATAATCCAAATTTATAATATAAAAAGCTCAAGCATTTCTGTCTGTATGATCCATAAAACCAATCATCTGCTGACAGCAAAAGCCGCCCTGTGTCACAGTACATTATCACTCACATCAATCATAAATTGTGACCAAATCTTTTATAGATTAAGAAACATGACATGCTGAGGGGGGAAAATGAAACAGCATCTTTCTCTTTTTTATCCCCCTTCATCTCATTTCAGGTTCTTATTTCAGTTCATCCTGGATGAGTCATTTCACTCATTAGTGCTGCCAGTCACAGGGGTACGAGCAGGGGGTAATGAGGGTAATTAACTTAACAGACACACACAAACAGACTCAAACACACTCTCTCCCTCAGTATCGAAACCCACAAGGAAGGACAAAAAATAGTCTGTACTGCCAATACTTTACACAAAAACAGCGGCTGAAATTAGATCAGAAGAAACAGGGAAACTAATAAACAGGCTGTAGTTTGCCTTTCCTGGGTTATATTGTCTACACCACATCCTTAAGAGTGGCCGAGGATATAGACACGCACACACATTTCTCCTGTGTGCTTGTCTGGCTATTTCAGGTGCCTTTTACTGTCACCGATTTTGGTCTTTGTGCAATTTCTCTATTTCTGTCCTGATTGATGTTGAAGATGAAAGAATCAAGACTGTGAGGTGAAGAGCACTTCGCAAGATAACAGAAGAATAATGTGGATAGGTGTGGAAGGATAGGGGTGTGTAACTAGCTTCAGATTTTAAAGAAAACACAAGTAAACCTTAATGGCTCCATTCCCAGAACTCGAGGGTGTTTGGTGAAAAGTATGTAGAGAATCACTTTTAAAGAACAGTTAATCCAAAAAACAAAAATTCTAAAAGTCGTAACTTCTTCCTGAGTCTCTCCATCAGTGTCCGACTCTGGTTTGAACAATGTAAGACTGAACACCGTTACTGACAATCATCATTTTGGCTGCGTGAGATTGTCCCATTTTGTTGTTGTTCAGCAACCGAAACGCAAGCTTTCTTCTGGAAAGCAGCCGGGAGCAGCTCATTTGCATTTAAAGGGACACACACAAAAATGAGGTGTTTCTGCTCACACCCAAATAGGGGCAAATTTGACAAGTTATAATAAATGATCGCTGGGGTATTTAAGTTGAAACTTCACAGACACATTCTGGGGACACCAGAGACTTATATTACATCTTGTAAAAGGGGCATTTTAGGTCCCCTTTAAAGAGTTCGAGCATTTAACGTGGCAGACGACAATGTATAATAAACTGAACAACATTGTGCGTTGGTGTGGACTCTATTATAGTTATCTTTATAGTTTAGCTCTTGGTGTGAATAGGCCCTAAGTATTAGGCTATGGTAACAGGCTGTCAAAGTACAATAAAGTAAGGGTCAATGACACGTCAGATCACTATCATTCACTGTACTGGGCAAAAAAAAAGTCCAGCTGGCTACAAAGAATGTAGCACTCTTACTGTTGTTTACTGGTTTGGTGTGGACTCCACAGGGGTCACACTGTGTAATCCAGTTAAATGTCTCAACTCAGCCATCCCCCAGCATGGCAGCTAACCAATCCAATTGGCCCATAGTCGCCACAGCAACTGCACACACTTAAATACACTCCAGTCCTAAAACACACCATCTGTGAGATTACACGTCAAACTCCCATTAAACCCTGTTCTTACAGAAACTTACTGAAGGATCTGAGTTGATCGGATGTGAATCAGGGACGTTCTTTAACTAGATTTTATGAAGCTCAAGCTGATTTTAAATCAGATTTGTAGAGCAATGCATCTACAAATAAAGTGGTCACGTTACAAAGTCTCATCGCATTTACTCACACAGTGACACACCTCTGTTGTTATCTCTGATCTCTGCCTGTGTACGGAATGACATACAAGCACATGCTTATTGCTTTCAGCATAGTATACACTGTATATTGGCTATTTTAAGAAAAAAAGTATACAAAAATATGTGCAGAATGCTAAAATACATGTTTTAACCTAAAGTAGCAACATGCTACATTAATGTAATAGGCTCAAGCCAAACGAGTCAAGAATGTTAGTAACATTAACTTTCTTGTCTCACTGTTTTAAGGCCTATTCACCCCAAGAACAATAACTACAACGATAACGACAACTATATTAACATCCATACCAATGCACAATATCGTTCTGTTTATTATGCAGGCATTACAGTTTATGTCGTTTGCCACTTTAAATGCTTGAGCTTTATAAAGTCGGCTGTTTGATCTGATGTTTTTATTGTTCATTAGCTGCAACAACTTGTTGATTCCAATGATATTGTTTATCATTATATTTGTGGTGTGAATTATTCATTTACATTTAGAATGTTTTTTTTTTTTAAACTTTATCTTTATTGTTCCAGTTATAGAGGGTATTCGTCGACGTCACTTTCCCGCCGAAAACGCGTTCCCTCAGCTGGACTGAATGGCAAAAGAACCTGCTGCGTGACTTGATTTAACAGGGGAAACTGCGAAAACGCGTTCCTTACAACTTGTCAAATAAACCTAATCCATGGATATTGACATGCAGCAAAGAGTCATGTTTCCTGACATTTATATGTGCCTGATTTCGACGGCGAGGAAATTCATAAAGCAAATTTGCCTACAATATAGGTAGGTTTAAATCCACGTAATCACTTATATCAATGTTATATCGCATTATTGTCCAGCCCTAAAACATATATAGTTTTATAGTATAGTTTTTGTCAGTGTTGTTTATTGAAAAGCACCCAATTATGCAGAATATAAGATGGAAAATATTTAATTGATCAGTAGTCAACACAATACATAATACAATTTTACCTCAAAATCCAACAATTTTACACAAAATGATAACTGCGCTGCGCCACGACACGTCTTTCAAATTCGAACGCATTGTTTTATATTTTTTTCTGAGTCGTAGTTGGGCGCCGCAGACAGGCGGCAAATGTCGTACACTTATAGAAAACAATGCGTTCGAATTTTAAAGATGTGGCTAGGCGCTGAGCTTCGCGTCCGGTGTGCGAGCCCCTTCAGTCTTTTGCCACTCAGTGGGCGTGACCGCAGTCGTAACAGTCGACGGTGACGTCACGTGCATAAGCTCTATTGTCCTTGGGGTGAACAGGCTTTTAGTGGACTATCAAAATTTAAGACATTTTAACAGTTGAGTCAGTTTAATAGAGATGCACAAATTATCCGATAAGCTGATAATTATATTTGTGTTATAGCCAATAATCAGTAAATAGCCAATATTATAATCCTATATCCACCTTATTTTTAATGAAAAAACAGGCACAGCCATTTGTACCTTGAATGTGCCTGGCTTCCGGTGTCATTCGCTTCAAGTTATTTTAGCCATACAAAAACAACACATTATGCAGCTTGGTATTGCAAACTGGTATTTCTTTTGATATTATTTTAATGTATTATCATATTCATAAATACATTAGTTTGTAGCACAAATAGTTTTACTGTTTACTGCACTTTGCTTAAAAATAAGGTGGATACCATATACTCTTTGTTTTAGTAGACTATCAAAAGTAAAGGTTGATAGGAATGCACCGATAAGC
Source organism: Chanodichthys erythropterus (assembly GCF_024489055.1). Taxonomy (NCBI): domain Eukaryota; kingdom Metazoa; phylum Chordata; class Actinopteri; order Cypriniformes; family Xenocyprididae; genus Chanodichthys; species Chanodichthys erythropterus. The sequence continues at coordinate 20,248,236 of NC_090228.1, forward strand.
TGATAATTATTTTTGTGTTATGGCTAATAAAAAAATTGCCAATATCATAATTCATAAATAAAAGTGAAAATAAATAATTTTAAATGTTAAAATTTAATTTAGGCATTACAAAATTATAAATGAAAAATCTTCATTTTGATATTTCCATGTAAATTGATAAATGCAAATTATTTCTTAATTTACTACACATTCTGCTGAGTACTGCTATTTACCACAAGGTGAATGTCTGCTGATTTCGGCATGTATGTACTCACTCATACTGTGATGCTGAGGGTTGGTAGGGGTGTGTGGTCCAGGTGAGGTTCTTCTCAACAGCTGTTCTCCTCAAGGCACTCATGACCTGTACACATCCAACAAATATATCCTTAATACAAAAGACAAGCCTTTGTATATGTCAAGCAATTGATGTAGAAACAGATACCTAAATCATTACTAAGAAATGCAACAGACAATCCAACAGAAACCACAGCATTCCAGTCAGCCAGCCAAATGTGCTGAACCAGTGTTATCTCCCAAAGAGAGCAAAGATAACATTCCACCATCCAAATCAGACGTGATCCAGGAATTGAAGGCAGAATGGTGAAGCATAATCCATAAAAAAACATCATGTCATGAATCCATAAAAGCCAAATATTGTACAAAAGTATTTAACGTCAAACATTACGTCTATTTCAAGTATGCAGGTGTCAACCACATCAAAAATTATGTCTGGAAGCAATAAATATTTGCACTTTAGTCATAATTACAAATGAATGATGTAGCCATAATGTGCAAACAAAATAACTTTTTTTTTTTTTTCAACTAGCTAAGACAAGTGCTTCTTTTCCCCCACCCCTTTAAACCCCAATATACATTATTTAACTGTGGCAGTGATACCCATCACCAAATCTCAACTGATATTATCAGTCTATATGTAAACAGCTCATTAGTTTCCAGTTATGCATATTTTCAATGTGCTGTAGCCACCTAGCTGACAAAAAGCCACTAAAAATGAGTGTCTCCAAGAAGATTTTTAAATAATTTCAGGGACAGGAAAAGTGATATTCTGATGAATAATATCAGAACAAATCTTATTTATTTGTAATAAATGTTTTAATCACTTTATAAATCATATTTAATCATAGCGCTGTCAATGCGTTATTGTTTTAAAGACTAATAAAATATGTTTAACATTGTTAAATATCCAGTACCAATGTCAGGGTTATGTTTAGTTATTTATTTAATTTGTGCTTTAGGGTTGTTTACACGATAAAAATGTACTAAAAACCGAAAGGTTTTTCTCTTTGCATTTTTTGCGTACAGACAACAAACTGTCACAATGATTCCCGTTCACATGTGAATGAACGGCCAAAACGCATTAAAAAAATTCTGTTTTTAGTTGAAAATGGTGTCGTGTAAGTGGCCCATTAGTTTGGTTTTGATCTGTTCCCATTTTGCCTGAGTTCCCTGGCATTGCTGGTTCCGGTTGTTAATTAGTTAAACACCTGTAAACTATTCTGTTGATTATCCTCCCTTTTATATAAGCCTTTATTTCATTCAGTTCTTTGTCTGGTCTCGTTTATGTTTGTGGTTTCATTTTCTGTATATTTCAGAGTATTTGTAATTAAAGATTGTTCTAGTTGTCTTGTGCTTCATTACAGCCACATTCATTCAAACTATTTTAAAAGACTGGAATGGAAACAAACACTTAACTCTGTGACTTTTTGTAATGCAACGGCTGAGAGAGTGACTGCAAATTTGACATCATTCTCTCAATTTTTTTGGGAAATTCGTGGAAATGCTATCATGGATTTCTTCTTTTGCTGTTGGAGCAAATGGAAATACAAAAATAAGAAGACGAGCAGAACACTGCTGCAGGTCAGTAGGGAAATTATTCAGAAAAGAAAAGAAAATATAAAAGAAAATATATTTCTAGGAACATTTCAGCAGGATCAATATAATTTAACGCAGAGAACATAATTTGTTGTTTTAATAAACTCACAGCCCAAAAACGTAGTAATAATCTGCATCCTTATGAGTAACTGTCTGTACAAGTGCGTTGAACACTGACACTGTTACCGAAAATGCCTGAGCTGTAATAAGTAGAACACTTATTGCCCAGCTCTAAACTGATTAATGTGGACAATTATGCAATAAGATATTATAAACATTTACATTTTGAATATGTATTGTGAAAGTAAACTTACTATGTAGTAAACTTATATATTATATTCATTTCTGACACTATTTAGACAGACATCTTTATAAAATATAAACATACTGTTCAAATGAATATTGTGAAACAAATGAAGTTTTATGTGTTTTATTATTGTTATTTTATTTATTTAGGTTTTTTTGGGTGGAGGCCATTAACAAAACAATGTAAATTTATTTTCTAAATTTCCAGTTTCACTTTCAGTAAAACGTCCACTTTAAAGGAACACTGCACTTTTTTTTGAAAATAGGCTCATTGATATTACGCAGCGTCTCTCACAAACGTCTCCATGGTTGCAAGGCACGTTCCCTGTGCAAGCAGGGGCTCACGGGCGCTGCGTAATATCATTGCACTGCTTCAGCCATGATACGGCAGCAAAGTTCCTTGATTATTACGTCTGAATGAGAGTATAGTTCCTAGCCATATCAGCCTAGAAAATCACAACTTTTCATTTTCCGTCGGTCTTAGTACACGATTTAACTACAGAAGTGTCAAGTTTTAAATAGGAAAAATATCAAAACTCTTTGGTCATTTTTAAGCGCGATGCTAACGGTCTAATAAGATTCAATGAACTATGCTAAGCTATGCTAAAAGTGGTACCGCCAGAACAGGAGATCGGCTGAATGGATTCGAAAACGGTAAAACTCAACTGTTTAACTCTAGGGGAGTTGGAAAATGAGCCTATTTTCAAAAAAAGTGGAGTGTTCCTTTAAGTCTCTATGATATTCTGGACTCTAGATACGGCTATAAATCTATGGGACTTTTCACCCACTGTACACTCTAAAAAATGTTGGGTTAAAAACAACCCAAGTTGGGTTGAAAATGGACAAACCCAGCGACTGGGTTGTTTTAACCCAGCGGTTGGGTTAAATGTTTGTCCAACCTGCTGTGTTGTTTTATTTAACTCAACTATTGTTTAAAAATTACTGTATCACTCGCTTAAAATTAACTCAAAGTATGTTGGAAATGAACATTTATAAATATGTTTAATAAATGAACATCAAACAATAAACATTTATACAGTTGCTTATTAATAAATGTTCACCTTTTGATTATTATTGTTGCCTCTAGTAATTATGTGTCTGATTTTTAATTTCTAACCTTTGGGTTCAATTTTGGGTTAAAGTCAGCCGTATAGTACTTTTTAAACAATAGTTGAGTTAAATAAAACTACCCACCACACTGGGCAAACATTTAACCCAACCACTGGGTTAAAACAACCCAATTGCTGGGTTTGTCCATTTACAACCCAACTTGGGTTGTTTTTAACCCAGCTTTTTTTTAGCGTATCATCCACCAGGCAAAAGTAATCTGATTGCTTATAAAAGTATCAGCACACCTAGAAGCTGCCAGAAGCTGCCAACTAACTAACTAATAGAGCATTTTTAAGTGGCACATAGAAAGTCGACAATCTTTGGGAAGTCAACCAAAAATGGCTTACTTATTGTCTCTGAACATTAACCCGGGAAAGAAAGAAAGAAAGAAAGAAAGAAAGAAAGAAAGAAAGAAAGAAAGAAAGAAAGAAAGAAAGAAAGAAAGAAAGAAAGAAAGAAAGAAAGAAAGAAAGAAAGAAAGAAAGAAAGAAAGAAAGAAAGAAAGAAAGAAAGAAAGAAAGAAAGTTAAAAGCTTTTAAAAAGTGGTCTATTACATAAGACCCCATGGTAGCTTATCTCCTCGCCCTGAGCCAAACACAAACATTCATACACAGCGATGATATCAGGACTGTAGCATCAGGCTCGCTTTCGTGACCCAGTGTGAGAGAGCTAACCGTTACTCCCACCCTTCCTGCCTTTTCTTATTTTACCCATCTCACTCCTTCATTTAGGATGACTAATAACCCCTCTCACTACACCACCCCTGCCTCCTGCAGTCTCCATTCACCATAGTAGAGTAATGATCACTTTCATTGTGTGTGTATGTGGATGATAGTAATGGGACGGCAGCGAAAGGAGGTAATCACTGTAATAAAATGATGCAGACCGGGTGGAGGTGACAGGAAATGATAAGGGTCGACCCATGATGGGAAGAAGATCTCTCCCTTCACATGCTTGTGTGATGAGCAAACTTTCATTTGAAGGAATCGTTCACCAAAATATGAAAATTCGGTCATTTATTATGTATTAACCTCAGTCTTTAGCATTCAATGAAAGTACAAAGTGACCAAAAATGTCAAAAACAAATGTGCCGTACAAGTAGTCCATTACTGTTGATTTAGTATAAATGAGATACTACTATAGATTTTATCAATATTGAACTAGTTATTTTTATATCTTCCATTTTCATTTGAATGTTTTAATAATTAAGTTTTTTTTTTTTTTTTTTTTGTCTACAAAGTTTGTTTTAGTCACAGTACATCAAATTAAACTAAATGAAAAATAGAAATGTTAGAAACTAGCTGGAAAAAAATGTTTAAGTTCTTTAATATTTAATTTTTTATTGTTTTCATTTCAATTTTTTAAGTTTTATTTCTTTTATTTCAGGTAATTAAAATGTTTTCAAAAACATGGAACCAACAAGATTACAATTTCTAGGAACTTTTCATGTTTTATATTTATAAGATTTATAATTCTTATCCTGCTACAACTTTTCAAAGAACAGTGGCTAAATTTCCTCACATAAAGCTATTGTTGGAAGATTTTCAATACTGCATTCAATTCATACAAACCTGTATAGTTCTTTTTCCCTTTCTTTTTGTCCATCCTTATTTAGCTTGATCTGTTTTTATTGTATGTAAAAGTGTGACCAATATTCAAAACATCTCCTTTTGCATTTCATGGAAAAATAATAAAAAGTCACATGGGTTTGGAACAATATTGATGACAGAGCGTTCATTTTTTGGGTGAACTATCCATTTTAGATCAGATGGAAGACAGCAAGAGAACACCAGCCAGGTGAGCAAGTGTGAGATAGAGGGGAACGCTGGAAAAGCTGGTCTTAATGCTGGGATTACTGTGGCCATATGTTCACATGATCTGGGCTGTCAATAGCATGACACAAAGAGGAACAACCATATGAGAGTGAACTTAAACTAGTATATTCAACACAACCACACCACCCAGGCACATTATACTCGGTTTAACATTTGAATATGTGTGTGTGTGTGTTTGTGTGTGGGCTGACCGCCTCGTTTTGAGCCAGACGAGTTCTCTCTGCCAGTGGGCATCAGTACCAGCACTGGCCGCCCCTCAGTGCCAGGGCAGGAGCTCAGGAATGTAGAGACCTTTAGCACTGTGTGTTTACATTCATGTGGATCTCATTTTTTTGGAGTTAGTCAGTAGCTTTGAGCTATACGTTGAATATTTTTATAATAAAGTCTGTTTTACTTAATTTCTTAAAGATCATGGTTTGCTATTGCTGTGATTTTATGTGAGCAGTGTTGGGGGATGTTACTTTTAAAAGTAATGCATTAAAATATTGTGTTACTCCCTAAAAAAAGTAACTAATTACATTTTTTAATAAGAAAAACGTCGGTAACACTTTATTTTAAGGTCATTTAACTAGTTGCTTATTAGCATGCATATTATTAGAATATTGGCTGTTTATTTGTACTTATAAAGCCCATATTAATGTCTTATTCTGCATGACCTTATTCTACATTCTTTATCCTACCCAATACCTAAACTTAACAACTACCTTACTATTAATAGTTTATTGAGGGAAAAAGTCGTAGTTAATAGTGAATATGTGTTCCCTTTACTAAAGTGTTACCAAAAGTTATATTTTTTGGCAAATATAAAGGCCCTTTCACACCAAAAAGAGAAATAAATAAGCCATGTTCACATGTTTCTTGAACTACAGTAACCATTCATGTTTACACAGTGCACACAACACCTCTGCACTTATATCTGATTTCTCTCAACATGGGGACGGGACAGGTGTCAGTCTATAAATGGGAAAACAAAGTAACTTGCGTTACTTGTTTGAAAAAGTAACTCAGATATATTGTTGTAAATTTAAAAAGTACTGTTTTCACTTTACTAGTTACTTGAAAAAAGTAATCTGATTACGTAACTTGCGTAATGCATTACCCCCAAAGTGTCTCGCCTTTGTGCCAGTAAACACATCATCAGAGAGGAAATGAGATGTCAATGCAAGAGGGAGTGGAAGTTATTTTGATTAAAAAATTATGAGGGCATATTAAAGGATTAGTTCACTTTTAAATAAAATTTTCCTGATAATTTACTCACCCTCATGTCACATTTCATGAACATCTTTCATGTCTTTCTTTCTTCAGTTGAAAAGAAATGAAGGTTTTTGATGAAAACATTCCAGGATTATTCTCCTTATAGTGGACTTCAATGGACTCCAAATGGTTGAAGGTCAAAATTACAGTTTCAGTGCAGCTTCAAAGGGCTTTAAAATATACCAGACGAGGAATAAGGGTCTTATCTAGCGTAACGATCAGTCATTTTCTAAAAAAATACAACTGTATATGATTTATAAACACAAAGTATTGCCTTGAACGTATGTATTTACTACACCTTCCCTATTCAACTTACGGAAAAAAAGGAAACTGGCGCTGCGTTGGTTCCGTAAGTAGAATAGGGAAGGTGTAGGACATACAGCATAAGCGTTTTGAAGAATGCGGAAAGCAGAAGCACGTGCAAGATGAAAATGTGTGTTTATAAAGCATATACAGTTGTATTTTTTTTTTTAGAAAGTTACTGATTGTTTCACTAGATAAGACCCTTATTCCTCGTCTGGTATCATTTAAAGCTCTTTGAAGCTGCACTGAAACTGTAATTTTGACCTTCAACCGTCTGGAGGCC